>NC_057798.1:634773440-634775640 GCF_018294505.1 Triticum aestivum
AAACTGCTTGATACCAACTCTGATCTTCACTGTCCTTTTCCCTTCATAGTAAAAGATTACTGCAGCAGCCTTTCTAGTAACAACCTTTTATTTATATTTATAAGTGAGCTCAAGTCATCCTCGGCTAGTCGGCTTCAAGCTATCATTGTCTATCACTCATAACCAAACTAAACTAAACTACGATACTCACTATGCATGCATGACCAGTGAGCTGAATTGACAGGCGAAGATCGATAGCGAAAACATTGAATGTTACAGGGTAAGAAACTAACCAAAGAATATACAGGCTCGCGATATGCGTTCCTACGAGAGAAGCCATTACCTGCTCCATCTTATTACGATAAACCCCGTGATCTATTGGGCTCTGTTCTAAATGGAGTACATGTACAGCATACTAATAATGTAAAAAATATACAGTAGTACTCTCTTGCCGTGGACTTTCCAGGAAATGAACACTCAACTGTTTCTAATTCGTAGGCGCCACAGATACGCATGAAGGCAAGACATTAGCATGCGTACGTGCAGCCTGCCAAGAGTTTCTAGCACAGTTCGTTCGAATGAATTAACTAGTCCCCCTGCATATCATATTGTCACAAGTTACCGGCTTGATAGGGCTTGATAGCTACCTTGACGTTCACTGTCTTTCTTCTCTTGGTAAAATATGACTGCCGCAGCCTTTCCAGTAAAGAAAACCTTTGCTTCGCACATACGCTTCACCTCCGATCCTAGTGAGCTCTAGTCCCTTTCGGGATAGATCGATAGAGCTACGTGTGCACATACGCACGGCCATTGACAGGCGGTCGAAGGTAGATCCATAGTGAAATTAACACTGGGAGTTTCAGGGGCAAGAAATTATCATAGAATACTTGAGGGTCGCGATCCATGAGCCTACGATCGAGAAAGACAGGTAGTTATCTGTGCCATCTAATTAGGATAGACTCCGCGGTCTATTGGGCTCTGTTCTTGGGTAATAACGGACGAGTGACTCACCATCCAATTAAAAGAGAGATAGCTCACCATCTAAGCGTCACCGCTCAATGTCAATCCATGGATCAAGGCGAAAACTACATGGACGTTACACCTGCAGGAGTATAAAACGGCAGCATAGCTTTGACCTAATTATCACCAGTCACCGATCTGCGATCACATCATACCCCTGCCGGTCTTATATTCAGATTAGGTTGGGAACGAACGAGACATGTACAGCCATGCGAGTTTCAGAGGACTCTCCTGAGTACGTGCTCCTTAGGACTCGTACTGTACACATGCTCGAAGCTATCCATTACAAGAAACTTACTGACCTGTGTCGGTCGGCTTGAACGAGCGGCCTCGGCGCCATCGGCGATATCGAAAAGAAAGCGACCAGCGTAGCGGAGTCTGACCCGAGGTCGACCTCTTCAGCTGCACGCGACCCGGCATATCTCCTTTTTTTGTAAAAAAAATTTGCGGGTTCATAAATTTTTGTCGATAGCTTACCAAGCTGTGCAGTCAAAGAATCATATGCACCCTACGCATGTGTAGCGGTACCTGTTTGATTTGTTCGTTCGGTTTGCCGGGATCAATTGAGCATACCGTTCTATGATACGACTGAAACCATCTGTCAGCATACACCCAAAGCCCTAAACCTGCCGCTGTAGGCATGGTCTACAGTCGCGGTATGAGATTCGAACCGTTGATTCAACGCCGCGCTAGGCCGTCCGATATCAGACAAGAATCCGTGCAGCTGCAACCAGCGGTCGAGGGCTGCGCGAATGTACGAAGATACTTTTGGCAGGACCTGCACCTCACGTCCATGGAAGTCAGAGAGATAGTCTTTGGATGAGAAAAAGATGAAACCAGAGAATGCGTTCGAACACTACTCAGTCGTTGCGGATGCGGTTGCGGGGGGAGGGCTCGAGTTCAGCGCCAGCGGAGTCCGTCGCTTGCTTCCAACCGTCCGACGTAGTAGGTGAAGCCAACTCCACCGCACGATCTCAAACGGACGTTCATTATCTTTGGATTGGTGCCAATAAGATCGTGTGCGTCCGGATTTTGATTTGGATCGGCCGGCCGCGCACCACAGCACACCCATCCCAATATTGTCCGGCTCGGTCATTTCTTCAAACACATAAAAGGACAGTCGACGTCACCCAGCCAAGCGGCCGCCTCTCGCCAGGCCGACCGCGGCGGCCCGCGCGCCGTGCTCGCCCGTCAGCCCGCC
>NC_057798.1:634776068-634789993 GCF_018294505.1 Triticum aestivum
CCGACCTCGCCACGCTCGCTCGCCGCGCTCGCAGCCGGGCCGTGCCGCGCCTCGCCCCAACTGCGTCCCGCGCCCGCGCCTGCTCCGTGCTGCTGCTACCGCAACCGAGCTCTCCATGGACTGCTCGCTTTGCCGTACTCGCCGCTCCCCGCCACCCGTTGCGCCACCGCAGCCTGCCCGCTGAGGGAGTCCTGGGTAAGGGGGTATCCAGACAGACGGACTATATACTTTGGCCGAACTGTTGGACTATGAAGATACAAGACAGAAGACTTCATCTCGTGTCCGGATGGGACTCTCCTTGGCGTGAAAGGCAAGCTTGGCGATCCGGATGTAGATCTCCTCCTCTGTAAACCGACTATGTGTAACCCTAGCCCCCTCCGGTGTCTATATAAACCGGAGGGTTTAGTCCGTAGGACTAACGATCATTATCATCAATCATACCATAGGCTAGCTTCTAGGGTTTAGCCTCTCTGATCTCGTGGTAGATCAACTCTTGTAATACTCATATCATCAAGATCAATCAAGTAGGAAGTAGGGTATTACCTCCATCGAGAGGGCCCGAACCTGAGTAAACATCGTGTCCCCAGCCTCCTGTTAGCATTAGCCTTAGACGCACAGTTCGGGACCCCCTATCCGAGATCCGCCGGTTTTGTCACCGTTATTGGTGCTTTCATTGAGAGTTCCTCTGTATCGTCGCTACAAGGCTAGATGGCTCCTCCATCCTTCAATCACGCTGTCCTGGGTGAGACTTTTCTCCCCGGACAGATCTTCGTGTTCGGCGGCTTCGCACTGCGGGCCAATTCGCTTGGCCATCTGGAGCAGATCGATAGCTACGCCCCCAGCCATCAGGTCAGGTTCGGAAACCTAAACTACATCGCCGACATCCGCGAAGACTTGATCTTCGACGAATTCAGACCTGCGTCAGGAGCGCCGAACGATCACGACGTGCACGACCTAGATCGGCAGTCGGACAGTATTCGGAACATCGCACCTGCTACCGCTCCGGACTTCGCTCCAGAGCGGATCGCGCCTTCCAAGGACGGGTGGATGGACCCCGCCCCGGAGGCCGCATACTCCTCGGCGTCGGAGCCGAACACAGACTCCCCTCCTAAAGGGATCTGTGTCTCCGGACCCCCGAACTCACCTCCGGCCGTGTGTTCCAGGCCGCGCGCGCCCGTGCCCATTGAATCTAACTGGGCTCCAGTCATGGAGTTTACTGCCGCGGATATCTTATAACACTCACCCTTCAGAGACGTGCTAGATTCTTTAAGGTCTCTCTCTCTGTCAGGAGACTCTTGGCCGAACTATGTCCGGCTCGAGTGGGAAGCTGGCGACGAAGAAATTCGTTTCCCATCCACCACCCACTTAATAGCCACGGTCGACGACTTGACCGACATGCTTAACTTCGACTCCGAAGACATCGATGGTATAGACGACGATGCAGGAGAAGAACAGGAACCACCGCCCACAGGGCGCTGGACTGTCACCTCTTCATATGACATATACATGGTGGATACTCCCAAAGAAACCAATGTCGATGAGGCAACAGAAGAAAACCCCTTAGGGAAGAAAGGAAAACATGGGCGTCATCGGCGCCGCTCCAAGCCTCGCCACAACAATACCGGCACTGGAGAAAAGCCAGATGATGCCGAAGAGGAGCACGATCCTTAGCAACCCACCATCGAGCAAGCCGAATAGAACAAGCAGTAGCTCCAAGCTGACCAAGATCTGCTCGCAGACAAACGAACAAAGGCCCGGGCAGCCGAATAATACGGACTCACGCACCGAACAAAATACTACCCAAAGCGCAGGTTACTACCTCAATACGAGGAGGCGGCACTAAAAACCAAACGCAGGCCTACACCCGGCCGACAGCACACTGCGGCAAGGGGCTGCACACAAGACCAGCGTCACATACCAAACATCAACATAGAGAGTACCCCGGACGCATCAGCGGACAGAAATAGATTGAACAAACCTCGGTGCAACAAATATAAGCTTCCCAAGACAAAGAATGGCGCCCGGGGAACGGCGATCAACACAGGAGCCTGTAATCCTCAAACTGTTGAGAGGAAGAAGAGACTTCAACATCTTAATCCGGGCCCCTCAAGCTTGAATCGCATACTTTACCGACCATGTCAAATCCATGGTACCCCAGCAGCAGCAGCCAATCATACAAATAGAGAATGTTGGGTCTTTAAACAAATCGGCAGGCGACGCCAGAAGGAGTATGAAGAGGTGCCAGGGTAAGCAGCCCAGATTATCAGGTCCAGTGACCGACCGCTCGAAGATCAGGCCCCACCAAGCAACTCATTTTAGAGTGTCACACATAGGCGTAAGGGCCACCCAGGCCCCGCCACCCCGGAGATGGTCTCCGGATAGACAACAATGGCATACCAAATTTTGGTTTTATACTTCCAGGCAGTAGCTATTCAGCACCGCCAGGGCACACTTCGACTCAATGCATTATCACCCAAGACCCACGTGATGACGTCACAAATGCGGTCAGGGCCGAGCTTCGCCTCGGCGCCGAAGAATA
This sequence comes from Triticum aestivum, assembly GCF_018294505.1. Classification (NCBI taxonomy): domain Eukaryota; kingdom Viridiplantae; phylum Streptophyta; class Magnoliopsida; order Poales; family Poaceae; genus Triticum; species Triticum aestivum. The sequence goes on from NC_057798.1 coordinate 634,778,608, forward strand.
TTCAGCTACTTTATTCACTGAAGCAGCGAGTCAGGGTTTCTTCAATCGAACCTAAATTCGACAGCCGAACTCCCGGACACCAACAAGGGAGTCCGAACTACTTCAGGATACCCCAACCTAATCATAGCTCATACAGACCCCCCAGCATAAGCTGGACGGATCACATCCACGGCTCAGCCGATGCTCACACATGCCTCTTAAAACACTATTTGCAGGTTCACCCTTGCGCACAACCGGACCGGCAGCTTGGAATCAGCGCGGACGCATACAGGGGGGATGTCCACTCCACCTAAACACAATCCGGATATTCCTCCGGACCCGCGCACAACCAACCACCTCCGGGCACCAACAGGTCCTGCCGTCATGCCTCTCTTTTATAACATGCACCATACCCATACGCATAGACGTATTACTTAAATACAGCATGTGGAGTCATTTGACGCTTATCTGCTATCTTTCAATGACATTTTGTCATAACGGCATCCGAACATCTTGTTATGCCTTCGAACGTCAGGGGCTTCCTCGCACCCATACTACGGCGTCTAAAGTCCGAACACCTTCTCGGTCGTTCGGCACCCCGAACTTATAGCATTATATGCATCAGCTCCGAATCATGTCTTGGGTCATTGGTTGGGTTTGCTCGGCTCCCATGTTTTGGTACCTTATGTTTCGCAATATCGACTAAGGTAGCGCAGGGAGAACTACTGCGATTGTGTCCCGGTTTTGCCGGATGAACACCTCAGTAGAGAAAGCCGAAAACCGACTGTCATGATAAGGCGAGAGCTGGTCAGCTGTTCGAGAGGTTGTCAAATCTTTAAGGATTTATTCCGCATAATGCCATAATAAAATGCAGCATGCGAGGGATCGGTCCACCGATCAGGCGCTATTAGAGCCCCCCGTGTGGTCTTCCGAACACTAGGGGCTGCGCCGCCCATACTCGAAATCCTATGGCTAAGTGAGAGTAATAAAGCCTTATAGTCCAATTTCCTGGTTCGCTGTGCTGAACACCTCCTTCATGGACCCAAGAATGGGATAAACAATGTTCAGGTTTATCCCGAACAACCCCGTAGTTCCTACGTGGGGGCAGAAGCCGACGACTGGCCAACTCTCAACACTAACATATTAAACGGCCGCGCAGGAATTAAATTTACACATAATAGACACTTACATATAAGTGATTCTATCTTGCCTTACAAAGGATAGCACAATTGCTTTCAGGGGAAAATAATGTCTTTTTACATTCCTCGGCCACGAGGCGGGCGCCTTTCAGGCCTCCATCATAATATAGTTCGGGCTTGCGGTGCTCCTTCCCCTCGAGCGCCCCCTCGCTCATCAGCTTCTCAGCATCAAGCTTCCCCCAGTGCACCTTCGCACGGGCAAATGCCATTCGCGCCCCTTCTATGCAAACTGACCGCTTAATGACGTCCAGCCGAGGGCAAGCCTTCACAATCTGCTTCACGAGCCCAAAGAAACTGCTCGGTATGGGCTCGGCGGGCCACAGCCGGATAACCAAATCCTTCATGGCTAGTTCGGCTGCCTGATGCAGTTCGATCAGCTGTTTGAGCTGGTCGACAAATGGCACCGGATAATTCGGCGCCAAATATTGCGACCAGAAGAGCTTCTCCGCAGTATCCTTTTTCTTAGCTCGATAGAATTGGGCAGCATCAGAGATGCTGCGTGGCAAATCCGCAAATTCCCCTGGAAAAAAATTAGGATTCAATGGGTCACCATGAATCTTCCCTGCGAAAGCATAAGGTACTCCAAAAACAAAAAAAAAGAGAAGAGGGGCCCTTACCAGCCGCAATCTTCCGCGCCTCCTGGATATCTTTCAGCGCAGCCTGGGATTCCTCCCGAGTCTCATTTGCGGCCTGGAGAGCTTGGACGAGTTCGGATTCCTTCAATGAAAGGCTCTGCCCCAAGCTCTCGTTTCTACCCACGACCTCCTGAAGCTCTTGTTCAGCTTCCACGACCCTTGCCTCGTGTTTCTCACAGAGAGCTTGCTCTCCGACCGCTTTCTTCTCGGCCAAGGCAACAGCCTTCTTGAGCGCCTCCACTTCAGAATTCGCCCCTGGAGAGAGCGATATATATACTTTAAAGATAGTCACAACTACTTACTTGTGCTAACAACTTACTAAAAGTTTCAAAACATACCCTGCATATCCTCCAGCTGCTTCCTCACTCGACCGAGTTCCTCTTCGGCAAGCGCCAGACTCTGCTTGAGTCCGGACACCTCCGCGGCATGAGAAGAGGCAGTCGCCGCAGACACCCGATTCATAAAATATATATGTGTCATTAGCTAAGTCTCCTGCGGACAGGTCGTTGATCCCCTGTCCGGTTCCTGTCCTCTCCGAACAGTGTATCAGGGGCTACTATCTACACTATGACTATCTTCTACAACATACCTCCAAGCCTTTTATCAGGATAACGCAGGATTCATTCAGCCCGCTCTCGGCGGCCTGAACCTTTTCTATCACCACGCCCATAAGGGTGCGGTGTTCATCAATAATGGACACACTTTCTAGTGCTCTCAATAGGCCGCCCGACGCCTTCGGTTGGACGGAGGTCGCAGGCGGAGTAAGATCACCCCCTCCAGTCACTAGGGGCTGCTAGCCTGATCTTGGAGCCTTCAGGGTCTCCGGGACTGTGTCCGGCTGCGGGCCGGATCCATGATTGCCCTCGCCGTTGATATTCATGGGAACCGCCGCTCCCGCGCGTCCTGCCTCCAAGGTGCATCCCCCTGGCTTAGGCCCTTTTTCGACGACACCTCGGTGTCACAGCCAAGCTTCGGGGAAGGAGCCCAAGGAGGGGTCTCACTCTGCAAAGCATCGGAACTCAACGAGTCCTCTGATGAGTCCTGTTGGGCCGGCGACCTCGCCGGACTGTAAAAAGTACGGCGTGAATCAAAAATACTGCATTCTGGACGCATGGACGAGTCCGGATTTCGAGCACTTACAATTTTACCAGGGGCTGGACCCTGGGATCCCACTCCGGGCTGCTGTCGGTAGCCGTGGTGGACGCCTAGGGGACGGATGTTCTTCCCCTCTTAGGTGAATCTGCCTATAAGGATGAGGAGGCTGCCCTCTTCTTCCTCCCCCTCATAAGGGATTCGGGCTCTTCTTCCTCCTCCTCATCCTCATCATCTTCCTCCTCCTCATTCTCTCCGTACGAGGGAGGATCGCTGGAGTCTTCGGACTTTGTGTCCGAAGCGCCCCGACGACGGAGACCGCTCCTAGTCTCCTTGGCCTTCTTGTTGGCCTCTTTCTTAGGCGCCTTGTAAGGCGCTGGGACCAACATCTTCGTCAGAAGAGGTCCCGCCGGTTCTTCCGGCAGCGGGGCCGGACAATGAATCCACTCCGCCACCTACGTCCACTCCTGAAGTAATCATGCAAGGACACATTAAAAGAAATATCCCCTTCGGGGCGTATTGATGCAACATGCAAATAACCAGGATGTTATGATGACTTACCAGACTGGCAGGGTGGGACAATTGTTACCCGCGGTCTGCGGCAGAGTCCGGCCACTGTTTGCCGGACATAAAGAGCACCTTCCAGATGTCCTTGTGCAAGAAGCCGAATAGCTCCCGCAGGGTATGGTGCTTGGCCGGTTCGTACTCCCACAAATTACCGCCTCTATGCTGGCAAGGAAGGATCAGGCAGACCAGCATCACCTGGACCATGTCAACGAGCCTGATGGCCTTGTCTTCCATACCTTTGACGTGCACCTGGATCACTAACAGTTTGTCCGATGACGACTAGTTTATGCCCTTCTTGGGCCAGGATGTGAGCCGCAAAGGGGCTCCAGATCAAAATTCAGGAGCAGTGGCCCACTTTTTACCGCGCGGCTCAGTGATATAGAACCACTGTTGCTGCCACTCCTTGACAGAGTCGTTGAAAGTACCCGTCAGCCATGTGACCTTGGCCATCCTACTCACCATGGCGCCTCCGCACTCGGCGTGTTCGCCACTCACCACTTTGGGCTTCACGTTGAAAATCTTGAGCCACAACCCGAAGTGTGGCGAGATTCGGAGAAAGGCCTCACACACAACGATAAATGTCGAGATATTGAGGAAAGAATTGGGGGATAGATCGTGGAAATCAATCCCGTAGTAATACATGATGCCGCGAACAAAAGGGTGGAGGGGAAACCCGAGCCCGTGGACGAAATGGGGGAGGAATACAACTCTCTCATGGGGCTCCGTAGTAGGGACAATCTGTCCTGCCGTTGGAAGACGGTGGCCGATTTTCTTGGCCAGATATCCAGCCGCCCGCAGCTTTTTGATACCCTTCTCCTGGACGGAGGAGTCCATCCACTTGTGAAAGTGCTAGTTATCGACTAGAGGGGGGGTGAATAGGCGATTTTTATCAAAGTCTTCAAAACGTGGAAGTTTCAAAGACAAACAATAGAAATGACCTAATTGATATGCAGCGGAAGATAAACTACAACAAGCAAGCCATAGTCAAGTATGCAATAGTGTTAACGTAGAAGACTAATAGCAGCTAGGTAGTAAGGATCAGGATGGAAGATAGTATGAAGCCAATCAACAATAGTAGTCAAACATTGAAGTCAAACAGATAAGACAGATAAGCAATGACTTCACGAAGACAAACTCAAAGTAAAGGAGGGAAGGGATAGAACCAGTCACTTGTTGAAGACACAGGATTTGTTGGACCAGTTCCAGTTGCTGTGACAACTGTACGTCTGGTTAGGGAGGCAGAGATTCAACTCAGAAGACCGTGTCTTCACCTTATTCCCCTTGAGCTAAGGACACACAGTCCTCGCCCAATCACTCTGGTAAGTCTTCAAGGTAGACTTCCGAACCTTCACAGACTTCATTCACCGGCAATCCACAATGACTCTTGGATGCTCAGAACGCGACGCCTAACCGGCTGGAGGATACATGGTCCTCAAGTGTAATAAGTCTTCAGGTCACACAGACAGAAAGACTTCAGTGATGCCTAACACTCTTTGGCTCTGGGTGTTTGGGCTTTGTCCTCGCAAGGATTTCTCTCTCAAAGGCTTCGAGGTGGGTTGCTCTCAAAACGACAAAAGCCATAAACTAACTCTGAGCAGCCACAAATTTATGGTGTAGGGGGTGGGCTAACTATAGCCACAAGGAAACCCGACCTGATATGTCCGAAATGACCCTGGGTCACTAAGGAACTGACACGTGTTCCAACAGTCAGATTTCAAACACACACGACAACTTTACTTGGGCTACAAGAAAAGCTGACTCATCCATCTCTGAATAAGATTTGCTCTCATTGTCTTCGCTCGAAGACATAGGATTTGGGTTGAGCATCACTTCAGTCACTCTGACTTAGTTCACTTGGACCCCACTTAACAGTACGGTGGTTCCTATGACTCAACAAAGAAGAAAAGGAAACAACGAAACAACTCAGTCTTCGCGCTCCATAGTCTTCACTCAATGTCTTCTCATGTCATAGACTTCAGTGTGAATATCTTCACACACCACCATTGTCTTAAATGTCTTCATACATTTTTAGGGGTCATCTCCGGTAGGTAAACCGAATCAATGAGGGACACTACTTGCGTTATCCTGCAATTCTCACAAATGCATTAGGTCCCTCAACCAACTTTGTTGTCAATACTCCAAAACCAACTAGGGGTGGCACTAGATGCACTTACAATCTCCCCCTTTTTGGTGATTGATGACAAACTGGTTGAAGTTTTCAACGGGAAAGAAGTATGTGAAATTGTAAAGGATAGCGTATCGTCTTCATATGTGGCAAGGGCTCCTCCTGAAGATGTGCATATAAATAATTTGCTTTTGGAACGCAAATGCACATGGCAGGTTGTACTTGTGGAGATCCTCTTCAACTTATGAAGATAATTCATCATGCATGAAATGATATAGCTAAGAGAATGACATGCATAATGAAAAATGAACGTCTGCAGAATGATCTAAGTGCGGAAGTTATCGTCACACGTGGAAACGCAAATAAGTGGCAGACGACCATCAAGTTTAAGTGTTACAACTCAAAGAACGAAGTGTATCAAAAGCAAGAGTTGTAAGCACTAGGCAAAAATATAAAGCAACTGCCCTTATGAACCCGCTTGAAGACTATCAACTCATATGCTTCTCCCCCTTTTGTCAGTAATGACCAAAAAGGTTTGAAGACATAGAGCATCTACTCGTCCTCATGAGGAGTAGTTGAAGCAGCAGGGTTGTCGTTGTTGGTTGGCGGTGCAGACGAACTTGGTGCAGTGTCGATGCGTGCAGAAGTAGGGGGTGGTGAAGTTGCATCGTCTTCATCATCGATCACATTTGCATTGACAGTTGCCGCGGAGGAAGAATAGTCAGAGTCTTCAAGAGATGGAGTTCTTCGTAGGACAGCATTCCGTGGAGGAGTGGAGTCAAACTTGAATCTTTCAGTGAAGCCATCGTCTTGAAGATCAGCTTCAGCACTGAGCAGGGTCAAACTCTTCCATGATCGTCGACAAGTTTCGTGAGTGACAAATGCATTCTTGGTGGCAAGGTTTCAAATGCGATTTACATCCACCAAGAGGCTTTTCATCTGATGCTTGAGCCAAAAATGATGCTTATCTTGTTTCTGATGCAGGGCCACACGAAGTTCTCGGTCATTCAGGACCCGAGAGCGCTTCCGAGGCCTTTGAGCAATGGTGCTCTCAGTAGCTTCAGTTGGCGCACGATGAGGCAGACGAGTATTTCCAGCCATCGGATAGACACGCGTGACAGCTTGGACTCCTTCCATAGGCTGAGTGAAGCTTTGATGTTCAACATTTTGAAGACAAAGAGGCTTCTTGGCAGGTTCAGGGTATATGGCTTCAACTGACATATCAACCTCTGGTAGGAAGATCACATGATTGCGAGCAGATGGTTGATAGTTGACAGCAGAATGTTGCTTAATGAGGCGCATGACCCATGGAGCATAGAATTTCAGGCCAAAAAGGTCAGATCCTGATGCATCTAGTTGCTTGATGAAGAAATCTTGCGCATTGAAGCTGATGCCATTGAAGATGTAAAAGACCAATGTCTTCATGGCTCCTTCAAGTTTTGCAGCTGATGAATGTCCTTTGATCGGCGATAGAGTCCGCCTGATGATATGATATATGGTGCGCGGCAGATACTCAAGGTCATCAACAAAGAACTCCTTTGGATATTCAGCATCACGTGGCAAAGGCTTCATCATGCTCAACATCTGGCTCATATTGGGTTCAGGCTTATGGAAGATGCTCTCCAGTGCATTGTGGTGGTTTTGACAACCAAGTTCATATAGCTCTCCGGGAGTGGATAGGCCTGTAAGCTCAATGATGTCAAGAGCTTTGGATTCATGATGAACATTTCCTGTCATCCACTCGAGAACCCATGTCTTCGTATCTCTGTTATAACCGCAAATGTGGAGCGTAGCATAGAATTGAAGGAATAGCTCTTCATTCCAATGTTCTTTGTTTGTCACAAAGCTGAGCAGACCTGCATCACGAAGGCAGTCAAGTGCTTCTTCTAAGCACGGCAGTCCTGCAATGGCTTCAGTGTCGAGGCGCATATGAGGGAAAATGCGCCCTTGATCATACAGAACATAGGAGTAATAGCTTCGCTGCTGATGACTCCAGAACCGATCTGATGATATTCTTGGCTTCGTGTAGGGGTTCTTTGAGCTGTCAAAGAATGTGTTGTGGCTCTTGAAGCCATTTGCATTGAAAGACCCGACAGATGTGGAAGTACCTGGAAACCTTGGCAGTCTTGGCTTTGGCTTCTGGACCTGAGGCCTATGCTCAATGTGATAGTCAAACTGAGGACCGGAGACAGTAGGCGGAGGGACCAGAACAGGCCATCTGACTGTGATTAGCTCGCCATGGTTGTATGCTTGCTCGATTGTATAGGGCTTTGGCGGCGGAACAGGAGCAGTGGCAGCAATAGTGGCTTCGTGCTGCACATCAGAAGCTTCAGGAGCATTTTCAGCATTGACTTCTGGTACAGTGCTTGGACCGGCTCCACATTAGCTTCAGCCATGACTATGTCATTGGCTTCATTAGTGTTGGTGGTGGCAGCCTCAAGGTTTTCAACCTCCACTTGCTGAGCTGGAGGGTCAGGCACAGACACGTTCACTTCATGAACAATTTCTTCAGGAATGGGGGGAGCAGGGACACGTTCTTCTTGACGTTCGTCATCGGCTGATGCAGCCGGATTTTCTTCAGCAGCTGGTGCTTCAGACTCGGAGACATTCACAACAGGAGTGGCTTCTGAAAACACTTGACGTGCAACAGGTTGATGGTGCACTTCTCCTTCTGGAACGCTTGGAAGAGGGACTTGAGGCCTTGGTCCTTTGCGAAGCCTTTGTAGTACAGGCGACGCCTTTGGAGATGGAGTGGGCAGGTCCTCATCCTCTTCAACTTGCACGGATGGTGTGGCTTGTTGTTGTTGGGGAGTACTGGGGGAGTCTTGTTCTTGCGGGCGATCAGCCCATGAAGCATCCTGAGCAATTGGCGTCAGAGGACGACCAATGTTAATGATTTCGCTGTTCGTTCGAACAGGTGATGATACCACATTGTATTCAATTTGAGGAAGAACTTCATCATCTTCAACATTGTCATGATGACCAATGTCTTCAGCAGTGATGGGATCAACTGCTGGAATCACTTCAGCTTCAGGAGCCTCTGTGGAAGCAGGCTCATGGACAGTCATGCGAAGTTCTTGGGTTGCAGATGCAGGACGAACCACTAAGATGGGTTCAACAACAAGGGGCTCTGTGGGAGCAGCCCGACTCTTCTTGATCTTGCGCTTCTTCTTGGAGGGAGCAGCATCAGAGGCTTCTGAGGTTCTCCTTTTTCTGGCTTCAGCCTCTGCAGCCCTCGTCTTCTTCTGTTCTGAAGCAGTTGACGTGACCTTTGGCTTCGAGCCAGTCATGCTGCTTGGGAAGACAATGCGAGGTCCATCTTGCCTTGAAGGTGCAGATTGGACAGTTGATTTCTTCTTCTTTGCAGCCATCCTGGGGTCGATGCCAGGACGACCAAGAGCCTTGCGCTTCTCAGCCTCATTGTAGGCAAGCACACACTTGTCAGACAGATTTTTCATGCGCTCTCTGGAGCCTCGAGCTTCTTCACGCTTCTTGTGAAAGGCTTCTTTGAGCTCGTGCAACATGATCTTGAAGTTCTTGACATCTTGCACATTTAGCATGGCCACATGCTTCTTGAACTGAGCCTTTTCATAGTCAATCTTGTGCTTTAGTTCGATGATGCGCTGAGCAATAGCTAGCTCAGAAGCAATGGCACCATTGAAGGCGACGCTGAGGCCAATTGGAAGTTGCAGATCATCAAAGCTGAGATTTGGTGTGTCAAACCACTCATCAATGAAGTTATGGATGATTGCCACGTCAAAGAGAGGCAAGTTGTTGAAGATCTCTGCTTCTTCCTTGCTCTTGATCAGTTACTCAAGAGCATCATCTGCAAGATCGTCATCGCTGGACAGATCAATGTGCTCTTCACGCAGAATAGCAGCAGGAGTCAAAGCCTGATCAGTACTCTTGACGATTTCCTTTTTCTTCTCCGTCTTCTTGGAGATGCGTGAAAGATCTTCAGATTGCACACTAGCTTCAGGAGGTGCAGTGGCCAGTGGTTTCACACGAGAAGCTTTTGGAGGTGCAACTGACGATGAAGCCTTAATCTTCTTTGGCTTCTGCGGCCTTGGAGGAGGAGCTGGGGCTTCATCAGAATCAGCATCATTGTCAGAATGATCCACTTTGGCACCTTGCACCAAGATGTAAGAGATGAGGCCATCAAGGTTTGCAAAGGGGCCGATTCTATTTTCTTCAGCTTCACGTGTGCCATCATCACGGGGAGCAGAGGGACCAGGATTGAAGTCTAATCCCCATGACTTCTTGTTTTCCTTTGCCGAAGCCTTAGCATACTAGAAGTTGCGCTTGAAGAGATTGTCGTCACGACACCAGAGCAATGATGATGGGTCGGCTTCTTCAGGCCGTAGTCCACGGACCATGCAAGGATAGAATTCTTGCGCAATGGCTTCAGCTTTGTTCTTGGGGGGGGAGGCCTCGATAGAGAATATCACCCCAAGGACTCTTGATAGCATTCTTCTCAGCGTACTCCTGGGTCATGAATTTGTACTTGAACCATTGTTCAGCCCAGTAGCGCCGAATCCATTGGATTCGAGTCTTGCGCTGACTATAATCTTCTTCAGGATCTGTTTTGTAGATTTCTGCAAGATCATCAGGCAGATCCTTTGAAGTTCCCCCACGACGCTGTCTGCCACCCTTCCTGACAGATTTCTCCGTAGCAATGAACTTCAAACTGAATGGTTTCAATATGTTCAAAGGCTTCAAAGGCTTTCGCTTGCTGGTCAGACAGGAACTGGCTTCGGGAGATTCAATGTGTTGCTGTAAGAACTCTGCAAACGAATGCAGACTATGAGAACCTAGGGATTCTCCCACGGACATGTACCTGTGATAGCATTAGAGATGCGAGGGAAGGGGAAGAGGTCATATGCATTCTCAGAAGATTTTGAAGATAAATCAGTTTGAAGACATTGACCTCATGTTGCGAAGACATTCACTTATATGTTGAGAGTCGGTTCCAGATTTGTACGAATCCGTGAATAAGTACAAGTGAGGAATCTAACTAGATGTGAATCTTAAGTGAATATACTAGGCAGTATGAGATGCAGACAGAATAGATCTAACTTTGTATAGACAGAAACCAATTTTAGTAAATTGGATGAATCATTGAGGATCAAAAAGCTGGTAAAAATAGAGTTATATTTACCACACAAAGAACTGCTAGATGGGATGAATAGGAGACTGAGCAGTTCAATCCACCATGCCCTTACTTGGCGACGGAGGACACCTACGGCGGCGGCGGAGAGGACGATGCCCGCGGCCGGCGTGAGGACAGCGTCGGAGAAGTCGGGGCAGCTAAGCGCTTCGTCGCCGGCGTCGTCAAGAGCTAGCAGTGGCGCTAGGGTTTTGACGAGGTGGAGAGGTGGAAGAAGGTTTTCTTGACCGCCGGGGACACGTATTTATAAGTAGGTGTGCGGCACAGCGCAATTACGCAGGTGCCCCTGTCTGTTCACATCCGTGGGACACGTGGCAAGCATGCAACATACTCAGAGTTGTCCCACGTTTCCACGCCCGCTAAGTTTGTCGGATGGTTGTTCCGGCTTCTCCGGATTTCAACAATAAAGATGAATCATTTAAAAGGACTTGATGTTTGTCTCTATGTCTTTTGCTGACAAGGATGCAGAGAAGACATTTGACAGTTTCAATAGAATGCATATGATTTGGACAGATAGAGTTTGAGATAGAAAGCATAGAAAGATTAGGGTCCGATCACATTCACTTAGTTCAAAAGATTCAACAATGAAGACATAGCTATAAGTGAATGCTGTAGAGGACAG
>NC_057798.1:634790003-634790318 GCF_018294505.1 Triticum aestivum
CAGATAGAGTTTGAGACAGTAAGCATAGAGAGATTAGGGTCCGATCACATTCACTTAGTTCAAAAGATTCAACAATGAAGACATAGATATAAGTGAATGCTGTAGAGGACAGAATACTAGTGTATATATATATATATATATATATATATATATATATATATATATATATATATATATATATATATATATATATGAGAAAGCAATCAAATCAACCTAGTGAAGTAAATCATGAAGATTAGTTGAGATTTTGAAGTCAAATCAAATGCGAAGATATTCAACAATAACGCCATGAGTGAAACACTTCAAACCAAGAAA
>NC_057798.1:636096489-636127643 GCF_018294505.1 Triticum aestivum
TGTGGCCGCGTGGCAGCGAACGGCGGCGACGAGCGCATCGGCCATAGCGGGGGAGGACGAGGGAGAGATCTAGGGAGAGAGGGGAGAGGTACAGGGGGTCGAGGGGGAGTGCGTGGCGACGTCCAGAGCGTACGGGCGTCGAGGGGGAGGGACGGGCAGGCAGGGTGGTTGCGTGGTGAGCTCGGCGGCGTCGCGGTGTCCCTCCTCTGCCTACTGGCAGAGGTAGGCGATGACTGGCAGCGGCGCTGGGCTGGGCCGGCCAGGTGGGCTGGCCAGCTGCGCTGCGACAGGTGAGGCCAGGTAAGTCTTCTTTCCACTGTTTTCTATTTTGTTTGTGTTTTCTATTATTTCTGCAAGTTTGTGGCATTTCTAAAAATGCTTAGGCATCTTCAAAAACCACCAAACTGCTCATGCCCACTGTATAGAGTATATACAACATGGAACATTTCAGTTTGGGATTATTTGGACATTTAAAATTATTATATAGCATTTAATTGTCCAAATTCAAATACGTATGAATTAACTCCAAAATCCAGAAATGTCCTAGAAATGTGTGCATCATTTTTGGAAGAAGTTTTTACCCATTCCAAAATTGATGAACTTTTCTAAAGGCCATTTTGGGTAGATGGAAAAGATTTAATTTGACCCTAGTTGTATTTCATCTGCTACTAGGGTTTAACAGTCCCCATTTCAAGTTTAATTAAAACTTAGACATGATGCAACACAAGACGCTAGCGCTAAGCATTGCCGGAACTAGGGATGTGACAGCTCACCCCCACTAAACAAGAATCTCGTTCCGAGATTCAAGACGTGAGGTAAGAAGAGAAAGGGGACACAAGCTAACATGATAGTCATGATCCAACTGTCCTTCTCGAAGATGTTGATTCATTGCATCATCTTGATCTCGACGTCTTGCTTTGAGAACTTCATCCAACACGACGACGACAGAAAAAAGCTCTACAGGAATCGATCTCCTCGAAGGTCGAGCACTCAGGATCAACTCGTGGAATGAGATGTTGAAACATCTCGAGTTGAGACACAAAACACATCGAGAGGGATGGAGGAACAACGACGGGGTTTGATTTGGTGGGCAACAATTCCACGCTTAGAAAGATGGTGGATGGTGTCAAGATGGCGAGGAAATAATTGCCACGATCCCGTAATGGGGCACTTTGGAAAAGGTGACTTGAAGAACTGCTCCCTTAAGTGGCAAAAAGAATTACTTTTGATCCATAAATCATTGACACTCTTTGTACCAGCTTAAGGTAATTTACAATTGATCGTTGAAAGAGTTCGAAGGAATGGCATACCCGGACTAGGATGGATGATGTGGACTACCTTGTTGAAGACAACGCAATGGATGATTTGCTTATCATCGGAAATGGATGGGACCCATGGTAGGACCACCTCTGAAGATGATCCCGAGCAACAATTGCTGAGAAGGGCAATCAAGGGAGATTGGCACAAGGCGGTGCAAGCTGGGAACAAAATGCAAATGTCGGAAAGGTTCCAACCATCATATCTGCCTGAGATACAGATCCGGTTGGTGATAGGATACTTCAGACTCAACATGTCTGAAAGAAAGTTTGCAACATGATTCGACGAGATGGCGTTGCGGGATTCTCGAGGAATGAACTAAGATAGCAAGCTCCAAAACATGAGCTGGTTCTGCTAAACACATGTGAACACGCTGTCTCAGACAAGCATGACCACATGGTAGTCTTATGATAAAACACTACCAAGTTCAGGTGGGGAACCATCTTCGAGGATATTGGAATCTTGTGCATGAACTAGTATTCACACAACTCCTTTTCCTCGAACAAACCAATCAGTGGCTTGGTGTGCTAGGAACACATATGGAGTGGAGGCGGCCAACCTATCAAACCATAGGGCACTTCGCACGTGCATGACTAACTTGGGACGATTCCAGAGGAAACAAAACAAACCTTTCTCAAATTCATGGCGGCAACTTACACCTAAAGCACATGAATTCGAGGAAGTCACTTCTTTCATCCAAACATATGCTTCATGAACGAAACACGAAGAAATGCTTACACAAGTTTCCAACACTAGCTGGATGTTCAACACAAATCATGGAGGAGAAAAAATGTTGCTGATGGGCTCAACAACAACTCATCGGAATTTCCATATCACTGGACTTCCACCGTTATGTGAACAATGTGATAGTATTGGTCAGACCAAAGGATGTAATGGTGTATGCTCGAGGAATCAACCACGAGTAAGACAGCATTACGAATATCGTTGGTTCTGATTTGATTTGAGGATAGCCCACACTCAAATCAAAGTTTTGACAAGACAACAGATCCAACAACTGATCACGAGGACCAATCGATGAGAATATCATCTTTCTTCAACACACACACACATAAGGATATCCCTTTGGAATGAACTGAGTCGGACAAGCTTTTATCTTCCAACTCTCCAAGTTGTTGTTTAGCTTGTCCAACTAGCTTAGGGTATCCAAAACGGATCCTTGGAGAAGGGGGGTGGTTTACAAGAAACCAACTTGATCATGAACTCAAAATAGCTGTCAGGTGACAACCTGGTAACACTTCCGAGAAGATATTTGGAAAATCACGAACCACCGATATGTTACTAAGCTCGAGATCAATCTTGCTTTTCAGGGAAAGATGAGATGATCAAATAAGCAAGGGATTGGCATAGCCCCAACTCATTGATCGAAAGGTGCACCGGAAATAAGGACTAGGTAGCACGATCTATCTTAGAATGATGATTCAAGAACCAACACGCTAAGAATGAAATTATTGTCCTTTAACTACCAAGCAACAAGGTTGCTAGGAGTATTGATTTCACACATCATAGTTCACATGTCGGCATTCCGGTTGCGATAACACGGGGACCGAGGAATGAATAATGAGGCCGAGAAGTATCACTGTATCAAGAGTTCAAAGATTGGTGTGCAATTCCCATGATATTCTTGATATAAAGATGGTAATACTCCAAGGTAGAACAGAACAAGAGCTAGATTAGCATTTTGATCTGCAGAACACAACTGCTTTGACCCAATCCTGGATATGGATGAGGTACTAGAGTTTGTTTCTCCTAGTCACTCTGGAATAGAATGGCTTGAGGGACCACAAGAGTAATAGGCATCGATAAACGAATGCATAATCACTCCTAACTGTCAATTGATAGACAAGGATCGGAATACAACTAAAGGGGGACAACTCAAAGAAACATATGATTTTCTGAGTTGTGGATGCATCGATTAATATGTCGAACCAAGTTTAACAAGTTTCTTCAGGATAATCCATGCAGAGAGGTTGAACTGGCAGAGTCACAATATAGAATGGAGAACCCGTCAAGAGCACTCTGGTGGTGATCCTTCGGTTCTAAGAACTTCTGCCATAAGCGGTTCATAGTGTTTGGAAGAAGGAAATAGCACGAACCTCGAGGACTATTGCAAAGGTTACTAATATCCTGAAGGAACTAGCAAATACTAACAACATGAAGTAGGGTGAATCTCGGGTTCAAAACCTAGAAGTAGAATGCCTACTAACTAAATGGCATCACGGGATGCTTTCGAGAATGATGGCCAGAATCATCACACTGGGAACACAAAACATGGCTAAGTTACTAGGTGATACTCTAGACACCTAGGGTCATAATACTAGCTCCAACATATATGTCGAGGCAACAGACTACCTTAACTCAGCAACTTCGTGTGGCTAACCTGGCCTAAAAAGACATCAGAACGAAAAGAAGGGATTTGCAAATGCATCAGATTATTTAGAAACCTAGGATGACTCGGACAACATAACGGCTGTAAATGCTCCAAATGATTTGAGACATGCTACAAAAATGGTGGCATAACCACTCGATCATCATCATACGGGTTTCGAGATCAACAGTTAACATACAGAGGTAGAAACTGAACTGAGGCTTAAATCCAACAATCTTACAAGTCTACAGAATAGTAACACGTGATCCTAATAGAAAGAAGAGATAGCCTAGTTCCTTAACCCCGTAGGAAAGATAGGATGACTCGGATCAGAAGGCATAAGGTATAAGGAGTAAAAAGAGCCTTACGTTCCATCCCACAATCAATTCCCTTATATAACTAAAGAATTTCTAGACTCAACTTCGACCAGTTTGGCTTGGTAATCCTACAGGCAGTCAAGCTCTGATACCAAAGCTGTCAGGACCCCGATCCTAAGTCACACCGATCTAGCATGTAACACATCATATCACTTTGCGGCCTCACACATGGTATTCCCACGGGTGCCACCTTACCTGGCCCGGGACCGTTTGCGCCTTTTGGCTCACGTATATGATAGTGCCGCTAGCATCCATATGACAAAGAACCCGGGCTGACATGGCTAGTCGTGAACCCAAAGTGGCACTAACTTACAGGGACAGGCATACATGACCCAGCAACAAACGTGTCGGTCATCAGCGAGTGAATCTGGGCTGTAGCAACTGCGCTAGCAGGACTCCGGTCAACCGGGCTGTAGCAGGCTAACAGGACTCCAGAATTCATCGCGTGACATTTCCCCAAGGGGACAGACACAGGAACGAAGAAGGACACATGCCGGCCAGCCTAAGTGTTCCGGAGCAGCAGCAAGCTACCATGGCTCAGTGGAAACACTAGGAGACATTTCCCGGTAAGAGAGGCTACTAAGGACAAACAACTAGATAGTCAGATCCCACACATACCAAGCATTTCAATAACATACACACAATATGCTCGATATGTGCAAATACAACATGGCATCACAACATGACTCTACAACTCAAGTATTTATTCAATAGGCTCCGAGGAGTGAGATATTACAAACATGGGTCTCATGACCCAACATTCAGAGCATACAAGTCAAAGCACAAACAGAAGCTTAGCATGTCTGGGTACATACATCTACAAATGAAAAGGCTGAGAAGCCTGACTATCTACCAGATCCTGCCGAGGGCACAAGATCGTAGCTGAGGTAACAAGCTAAACGTCGAAGTCCACGCGGAACTACTAGCGAGACTGAAGTCTCTCTGCAAAAACATAAATTAAGCAACGTGAGTACAAATGTACCCAGCAAGACTTATATCAGATCTAACTACATATGCATCATTATCAACAAAGGGGGTGGCGGGGTTTAACATGCAGCAAGCCAGCTTTGATTCGGTGGCTATCCTAAACTACGACTGCAAGTAACTCTTTTGAGGTGGCGCACACGAGTCCACATATTCACCATGTCAATACACCACTATGGATCCCCTCCCGTCTCCCTACGAGAACGCCATCCATAGCACTCACGCTTATCTTGCGTATTTTAGAGTATCCACTTTCACTTGTTTATGAACTGTACAGGCAACCAAGAAGTCCTTTATCGTGGACACGGCTATTCGAATAGATAATGTTAACCCTGCAGGGGTGTACTTCTTCACACACGCTCTCACCACTTACCGCCGTTTACACGACATGTACTTGGCAACCTTCAAGCGGAAGCCCAACGAGGGTGTCGGCCACGACCTGACTAACCACACAAGTCTCTCGTCCAGGTTTATCGCCTATTCGGGTTCCATCCGCAAGGAGATCCGGCCGGGGTGTCGCTCACGGCCCCAAACGATGTGTGCAGGGTTCCCAAGCCCACCTCGACGGGTGGATCTACGCTTGGTACACCGTGCCACTGTGCCTAGTCTGCCCCAAGCCCACCTGTACCGGGTGCCACTTGGTAGACTACTAACACTACCTACAAACACCAGAAACTAGTTGCAACTCCTGGACAGAGATCAATTTGATTAATAAGCCGAGAGGGGCCGAGTTACCGGAACCCAATGTGTGGTAGTAACTGTTCATGGATCACAAACACAGAACTCAGTTCCTGAGGACGGCTGCAATGAGACAACCCACCATGTACTCCTACATGGCCTCTCACCGCTACCTTTACCAAATCGTGTTCACACACTTAGCTCTCAACAGTAGGACATGTTCACCACATTCCAATTCATCCCCGATGAATCAGACCTGACACAACTCTAAGCAATAGCAGGCATGACAAACAAGCATGAATGAGTAGGCACATCAGGGCTCAAACAACTCCTACTCATGCTAGTGGGTTTCATCTATTTACTGTGGCAATGACAGGTCATGCAGAGGATAAAGGGGTTCAGCTACCGCAGCAAGTAATAGATGAATCATTGTTGTCCTAATGCAATAAAAGAGAGCCGGAGCGAGAGAGTGGGATTGTATCGGAATGAACAGGGGGGTTTTGCTTGCCTGGCACTTCTGAAGATAATATAACTCTTCATCGGTGTCATTGAACTCATCGTCGGAACCACGTCTACTGAGAGGGGACAAATACCGGCAAACAAGGAAGAACACAATCAATGCAATGCAGCAATATGATGCATGATCATGACATGGCAATATGCTGTGGTTTAAGTTAATGCAACTAGCAGCAAGTTAAATGAAGTTTATTTGAATCAAAGATTCAAATTCAAACTCCATATATGATGGTTTAAATGCCCTTTATATGATTTGTCCTAAACAGCAGCTATAAGTTGTTCTAACATGCATGAAAATGGTACAGATGGATAGATTGGATTTTTCTGATCATTTTTCATATATAATTTATCTTATTTGGAGTTACAGATAATTTTCTATGAATTTAAGAAGTTTTAGCTATTTTCTGGAATTTCCTGAGTAAAAATAAATCCAGAAAAACCTATTACTGCGTCAGCATTGCATCATGCTGACCTCAGTAGGTCAACAGGCACCGTCCAGGTCAAACCTGACGTGTGGGGTCCACTGGTCATTGACCAAGTGCTGTACAGTGTGAATGACAGGTGGGTCCGACCAATGGACACGTCAGCACATTCAATGTTGACGTGTGGGTCCAGGGTAATTAGATTAAACTTAACCTAGTTTAGTTAGCCAGTTAGTTAGGATGTGGGGCCCGGCTGTCAGTTTCACTGGAGGTTAATTGGTGGGGTCATCAGTGGCTAATGACGTGCCACGTCACCGGCCACCGGAGTTCGGCCGGCGGCGACCCGAAACGCGGCGGATGTTCGCCGGGCTGCGCTACAGGCGGCGGCTGGGCCAGAGAAGGGCACAGGGAGGAGGCCCTCACTCGCGCGCATCGAACGGAGCAGGTGGGAGGTTGCGGGGTGGTCAGAGCTCGCCGGAAGTGAGCTCGCGGCAGCGCCGGAGGTCGGGTGAGTGCGGGGTTGGCACTGTGGTGCACGGGAGGGCAAGTTAGCGTGTGCGTTATGCTCCTGGTGGCTTCCTGAGCGCGGTGACGCGCTCCTAATCGAGCTCAAGCGGGTGCAGGGATGGCGGTGACATGGCCGGCGGTAGGGGAAGCTCGGCCACGGCAGGGCTACGGCCTAGAGGGCGGGCGCGACCAGGGGAGAAGGGGGAGACGACGAGGGTGTTCACAGCGCGTCCGATGGCGTTGTCGGCGAGGTTGGGGGCGGTCGGGTTGCTGCGAATCGACGATGACGACTGTCGGTGCAGAGGGCGAAGACAATGGCGATGGCGGCGCTGCGGGGCGCTCCGGCGTCGTTTAGCTCGGCGGAGACGAAGAAGAGGTCGGGGCGGAGCTCTTGGGGACGGCAAAGGGGCAAGGGGGGTGGCTGTGGCCGCATGGCAGCGAACGGTGGCGACGAGCGCGCCGGCCATAGCGGGGGAGGACGAGGGAGAGATCCAGGGAGAGAGGGGAGAGGTACAGGGGGTCGAGGGGGAGTGCGTGGCGACGTCCAAAGCGTACGGGCGTCGAGGGGGAGGGGCGGCCAGGCAGGGTGGTGGCGTGGCGAGCTCGGCGGCGTCGCGGTGTCCCTCCTCTGCCTACTGGCAGAGGTAGGCGATGACTGGCAGCGGCGCTGGGCTGGGCCGGCCAGGTGGGCTGGCCACCTGCGCTGCGACAGGTGAGGCCAGGTAAGTCTCCTTTCCACTGTTTTCTATTTTGTTTGTGTTTTCTATTATTTCTGCAAGTTTGTGGCATTTCTAAAAATGCTTAGGCATCTTCAAAAACCACCAAACTGCTCATGCCCACTGTATAGAGTATATACAACATGGCACATTTCAGTTTGGGATTATTTGGACATTTAAAATTATTATATAGCATTTAATTGTCCAAATTCAAATACGTATGAATTAACTCCAAAATCCAGAAATGTCCTAGAAATGTGTGCATCATTTTTGGAAGAAGTTTTTACCCATTCCAAAATTGATGAACTTTTCTAAAGGCCATTTTGGGTAGATGGAAAAGATTTAATTTGACCCTAGTTGTATTTCATTTGCTACTAGGGTTTAACAGTCCCCATTTCAAGTTTAATTAAAACTTAGACATGATGCAACACAAGACGCTAGCGCTAAGCATTGCCGGAACTAGGGATGTGACACCCTGCGCCTAGGGTTGGAAACCCTAGGGTGGGGGGCGCCTCCACTTGCCTTGGGGGGCAAGCCAACCCCCTTGGCCGCCGCCCCCCCTTGGAGATGGGATCTCCTAGGGCCGGCACCCCCCTGGGGTCCCTATATAAAGAGGAGGGAGGGAGGGCAGCCATACCCATGCACTTGGCGCCTCCCTTCCCCCTTGCTACACCTCTCCCTTCCACAGACGCTTGGCGAAGCCCTGCCGGGATCCCTGCTGCATCCTCCACCACGCCGTCGTGCTGCTGGATCTTCATCAACCTCTCCTTCCCCCTTGCTGGATCAAGAAGGAGGAGACGTCACGCTGAACGTACGTGTGTTAAACACGGAGGTGCTGTCCGTTCGGCGCTAGGATCTCCGGTGATTTGGATCATGACGAGTACGACTCCCTCAACCTCGTTCTCTTGAACGCTTCCGCTCGCGATCTACAAGGGTATATAGATGCACTCCCCTCTGTTGTTGCTAGATGAACTCATAGATTGATCTTGGTGAACGTAGGAATTTTTTTATTTTATGCAACGTTCCCCAACAGTGGCATCATGAGCTAGGTCTATGCGTAGTTCTCTTTGCAAGAGTAGAACACAAATCTGTTGTGGGCGTAGATGTTGTCAACTTTCTTTGCACTAATAGTCTTATTTTGCTTCAGCGGTATTATGGGATGAAGCGGCCCGGACCGACCTTACCACGTACGCTTACGTGAGACAGGTTCCGCCGACTGACATGCACTAGTTGCATAAGGTGGCTAGCGGGTGTCTGTCTCTCCCACTTTAGTTGGAGCGGATTCGATGAAAAGGGTCCTTATGAAGGGTAAATAGAAGTTGACAAATCACGTTGTGGCTTTTTCGTAGGTAAGAAAACGTTCTTGCTAGAACCCTATTGCAGCCACGTAAAAGATGCAACAACAATTAGAGGACGTCTAACTTGTTTTTGCAGCAATTGCTTTGTGATGTGATATGGCCAAAAGTTGTGATGAATGATGGATGATATATTGTGATGTATGAGATCATGTTCTTGTAATAGGAATCACGACTTGCATGTCGATGAGTATGACAACCGGCAGGAGCCATAGGAGTTGTCTTAATTATTGTATGACCCGCGTGTCAATGATTTAACGCCATGTAATTACTTTACTTTATTGCTAAACCGTTAGCTATAGTAGTAGAAGTAATAGTTGGCGAGCAACTTCATGGAGACATGATGATGGAGATCATGGTGTCATGCCGGTGACGAAGATGATCATGGAGCCCCGAAGATGGAGATCAAAGGAGCTATATGATATTGGCCATATCATGTCACTACTATTTGATTGCATGTGATGTTTATCATGTTTTTGCATCTTGTTTACTTAGAACGACGGTAGTAAATAAGATGATCCCTCATAATAATTTCAAGAAAGTGTCCCCCCTAACTGTGCGTCGTTGCGACAGTTCGTTGTTTCGAAGCACCACGTGATGATCGGGTGTGATAGATTCTAACGTTCACATACAACGGGTGTAAGACAGATTTACACATGCAAAACACTTAGGTTAACTTGACGAGCCTAGAATGTACAGACATGGCCTCGGAACACAAGAGACCGAAAGGTCGAACATGAGTCGTATGAAAGATACGATCAACATGGAGATGTTCACCGATGATGACTAGTCCGTCTCACGTGATGATCGGACACGGCCTAGTCGACTCAGATCATGTAACACTTAGATGCCTAGAGGGATGTCTAATATGAGTGGGAGTTCATTAAATAATTTGATTAGATGAACTTAATTATCATGAACTTAGTCTAAAATCTTTGTGAAAATGTCTTGTAGATCAAATGGCCAACGCTCATGTCAACATGAACTTCAACGCGTTCCTAGAGAAAACCAAGCTGAAAGATGATGGCAGCAACTATACGGACTGGGTTCGGAACCTGAGGATCATCCTCATAGCTGCCAAGAAAGCATATGTCCTTGAAGCACCATTAGGTGACCCACCTGCTCTCCCAGCACTGCAAGACGATTTGAACGTTTGGCAGACACGTGCTGATGATTACTCCCTCGTTCAGTGCGGCATGCTTTACAGCTTAGAACTGGGGATCCAAAAGCGTTTTGAGCAACACGGAGCATATGAGATGTTCGAGGAGCTGAAAATGGTTTTCCAAGCTCACGCCCGGGTCGAGAGATATGAAGTCTCCGACAAGTTCTATAGTTGTAAGATGGAGGAAAATAGTTATGTCAGTGAGCACATACTCAAAATGTCTGGGTTGCACAACCGCCTGTCCCAGCTGGACGTTAACCTCCCGGACGAGGCGGTCATTGACAGAATCCTTCAGTCGCTCCCACCGAGCTACAAGAGCTTTGTGATGAACTACAACATGCAGGGGACGGTGAAAACTATTCCTGAAGTATTTTCAATGCTGAAGTCAGCAGAGGTAGAAATCAGAAAGGAACATCAAGTGTTGATGGTCAATAAAACCACCAAGTTCAAGAAAGGCAAGGGTAAGAAGAACTTTAAGAAGGACGGCAAGGATGTTGCCCGCCCGGTAAGCCAGTTGCCGGGAAGAAGTCAAAGAATGGACCCAAGCCTGAAACTGAGTGCTTTTATTGCAAAGGGAAGGGTCACTGGAAGCGGAACTGCCCCAAATACTTAGCGGACAAGAAGGCCGCCAACACTAAAGGTATATGTGATATACATGTAATTGATGTGTACCTTACCAGTGCTCGTAGTAGCTCCTGGGTATTTTATACCGGTGCCGTTGCTCATATTTGTAACTCAAAGCAGGAGCTGCGGAATAAGCGGAGACCGGCGAAGGACGAGGTGACGATGCGCGCCGGGAATGGTTCCAAGGTCGATGTGATCGCCGTCGGCATGCTACCTCTACATTTACCTACGGGATTAGTTTTAAACCTTAATAATTGTTATTTAGTGCCAAGTTTGAGCATGAACATTGTATCTGGATCTCGTTTAATACGAGATGGCTACTCATTTAAATCCGAGAATAATGGTTATTCTATTTATATGAGAGATATGTTTTATGGTCATGCCCCGATGGTCAATGGTTTATTCTTAATGAATCTCGAACGTAATGTTACACATATTCATAGTGTGAATTCCAAAAGATGTAAAGTTGATAACGGTAGTCCCACATACTTGTGGCACTGCCGCCTTGGTCACATTGGTGTCAAGCGCATGAAGAAGCTCCATGATGATGGACTTTTAGAGTCTCTCAATTATGAATCATTTGACA
Organism: Triticum aestivum; assembly: GCF_018294505.1. Lineage (NCBI taxonomy): Eukaryota > Viridiplantae > Streptophyta > Magnoliopsida > Poales > Poaceae > Triticum > Triticum aestivum. The sequence continues at coordinate 636,108,120 of NC_057798.1, forward strand.
CATGCGAACCATGCCTCATGGGCAAAATGACCAAGACTCCGTTCTCCAGAACAATGGAGCGAGCAACCAACTTATTGGAAATCATACATACCGATGTGTGCGGTCCAATGAGCGTTGAGGCTCGCGGAGGATATCGTTATGTTCTCACTCTCACTGATGACTTGAGTAGATATGGGTATGTCTACTTGATGAAACACAAGTCTGAGACCTTTGAAAAGTTCAAGGAATTTCAGAATGAGGTAGAGAATAAACGTGACCGAAAGATAAAGTTCTTACGATCAGATCATGGAGGAGAATATTTAAGTCACAAATTTGGTACGCACTTAAGGAAATGTGGAATCATTTCACAACTCACACCGCCTGGAACACCTCAGCGTAATGGTGTGTCCGAACGTCGTAACCGCACCCTATTGGATATGGTGCGATCTATGATGTCTCTCACCGATTTACCGCTATCATTTTGGGGATACGCTCTAGAGACAGCTACATTCACTTTAAATAGGGCTCCGTCTAAATCCGTTGAGACGACACCGTATGAATTATGGTTTGGGAAGAAATCTAAGCTGTCGTTTCTAAAAGTTTGGGGATGCGATGCTTATGTCAAGAAACTTCAACCTGAAAAGCTCGAACCCAAGTCGGAAAAATGCGTCTTCATAGGATACCCTAAGGAAACCATTGGGTATACCTTCCACCTTAGATCCGAAGGCAAGATCTTTGTTGCCAAGAACAGATCCTTTCTAGAAAAAGAGTTTCTCTCGAAAGGAGTAAGTGGGAGGAAAGTAGAACTCGATGAAGTACTACCTCTTGAACCGGAAAGTAGTGCAGCTCAGGAAAATGTTCCTGTGGTGCCTACACCGACTGGAGAGGAAATTAATGATGATGATCAAGGTACTTCAGATCAAGTTGCTACTGAACTTCGTAGGTCCACAAGGACACGTTCCACACCAGTGGTATGGCAACCCTGTCCTGGAAATCATGTTGCTAGACAACGGTGAACCTTCAAACTATGAAGAAGCGATGGCGGGCCCAGATTCCAACAAATGGCTTGAAGCCATGCAATCCGAGATAGGATCCATGTATGAAAATGAAGTATGGACTTTGACAGACTTGCCCGATGATCGGCGAGCGATAGAAAATAAATGGATCTTTAAGAAGAAGACGGACGTGGATGGTAATGTTACCATCTATAAAGCTCGACTTGTTGCTAAGGGTTATCGACAAGTTCAAGGGGTTGACTACGATGAGACATTCTCTCCCGTAGCGAAGCTGAAGTCCGTCTGAATCATGTTAGCAATTGTCGCATACTATGATTATGAGATATGGCAGATGGACGTCAAAACGGCATTCCTTAACGGACATCTTAAGGAAGAACTGTATATGATGCAGCCGGAAGGTTTTGTCGATCCTAAGAATGCTAACAAGGTGTGCAAGCTCCAGCGATCCATTTATGGGCTGGTGCAAGCATCTCGGAGTTGGAACATTCGCTTTGATGAGATGATCAAAGTGTTTGGGTTTATGCAGACTTATGGAGAAGCCTGCGTTTACACGAAAGTGAGTGGGAGCTCTGTAGCATTTCTCATATTATATGTAGATGACATACTTTTGATGGGAAATGATATAGAACTTTTGGACAGCATTAAGGCCTACTTGAATAAGTGTTTTTCAATGAAGGACCTTGGAGAAGCTGCTTACATATTAGGCATCAAGATCTATAGGGATAGATCGAGACGCCTCATAGGTCTTTCATAAAGCATATACCTTGATAAGATATTGAACAAGATCAATATGGATCAGTCCAAGAAAGGGTTCTTGCCTGTATTGCAAGGTGTGAGATTGAGCTCGGCTCAATGCCCAACCACGGCAGAAGATAAAGAAGAGATGAGTGTCATCCCCTATGCCTCAGCCATAGGATCTATTATGTATGCCATGCTGTGTACCAGACCTGATGTAAACCTTGCCGTAAGTTTGGTAGGAAGGTACCAAAGTAATCCCGGCAAGGAACACTGGACAACGGTCAAGAATATCCTGAAGTACCTGAAAAGGACAAAGGACATGTTTCTCATCTATGGAGGTGACGAAGAGCTCGTCGTAAAGGGTTACGTCGACGCTAGCTTCAACACAGATCTGGATGACTCTAAGTCACAAACCGGATACGTGTATATGTTGAATCATGGAGCGGTAAGCTGGTGCAGTTGCAAGCAGAGCGTCATGGCGGGATCTACATGTGAAGTGGAGTACATGGCACCTCGGAGGCAGCACATGAAGCAATATGGATGAAGGAGTTCATCACCGACCTAGGAGTCATGCCCAATGCATCGGGGCCGAGGAGCCATTGCCCTTGCCAAGGAGCCCAGGTTTCACAAGAAGACCAGGCACATCAAGCGTCGTTTCAACTCCATCCGTGAAAATGTTCAAAATGGAGACATAGATATTTGCAAAGTACATACGGATCTGAATGTTGCAGATCCATTGACTAAACCTCTTCCGCGAGCAAAACATGATCAACACCAGAACTCTATGGGTGTTCGATTCATCACAATGTAACTAGATTATTGACTCTAGTGCAAGTGGGAGACTGTTGGAAATATGCCCTAGAGGCAATAATAAAAGGATTATTATTATATTTCCTTGTTCATGATAATTGTCTTTTATTCATGCTATAATTGTATTATCCGGAAATCATAATACACGTGTGAATACATAGACCACAACATGTCCCTAGTGAGCCTCTAGTTGACTAGCTCGTTAATCAACAGATAGTCATGGTTTCCTGACTATGGACATTGGATGTCATTGATAACGAGATCACATCATTAGGAGAATGATGTGATGGACAAAACCCAATCCTAAGCATAGCACAAGATCGTGTAGTTGGTTTGCTAGAGCTTTTCCAATGTCAAGTATCTTTTCCTTAGACCATGAGATCGTGTAACTCCCGTACACCGTAGGAATGCTTTGGGTGTACCAAATGTCAAAACATAACTGGGTGACTATAAAGGTATACTATGGGTATCTCCGAAAGTGTCTGTTGGGTTGACACAGATCGAGACTGGGATTTGTCACTCCGTATGACAGAGAGGTATCTCTGGGCCCACTCGGTAATGCATCATCATAATGAGCTCAAAGTGACCAAGTGTCTGGTCACGGGATCATGCAATACGGTACGAGTAAAGTGACTTGCCGGTAATGAGATTGAACGAGGTATTGGGATACCGATGATCGAATCTCGGGCAAGTAACATACCGATTGACAAAGGGAATTGTATACAGGGTTGCTTGAATCCTCGACATCGTGGTTCATCCGATGAGATCATCGAGGAGCATGTGGGAGCCAACATGGGTATCCAGATCCCGCTGTTGGTTATTGACCGGAGAGCCGTCTCGGTCATGTCTACGTGTCTCCCGAACCCGTAGGGTCTACACACTTAAGGTTCGGTGACACTAGGGTTGTAGAGATATAAGTATGCAGCAAACCGAAAGTTGTTCGGAGTCCCAGATGAGATCCCGGACGTCACGAGGTGTTCTAGAATGGTCCGGAGGTAAAGAATTATATATGGAAAGTGCTGTTTCGGCCATCGGGAAAGTTTTGGGGGTCACCGTATTGTACCGGGACCACCGAAAGGGTCCCGGGGGTCCACCGGGTGGGGTCACCTATCCCGAAGGGCCCCGTGGGCTGAAGTGGGGAGGGGAACCAGCCCCTGGTGGGCTGGTGCGCCCCCCTTGGTCCCCCCTGCGCTTAGGGTTGGAAACCCTAGGGTGGGGGGCGCCTCCACTTGCCTTGGGGGGCAAGCCACCCCCCTTGGCCGCCGCCCCCCCTTGGAGATGGGATCTCCTAGGGCCGCCCCCCTCGGGTCCCTATATAAAGAGGGGGGGGGGAGGGAGGGTAGCCGTACCCATGCACTTGGCGCCTCCCTTCCCCCTTGCTACACCTCTCCCTTCCGCAGACGCTTGGCGAAGCCCTGCCGGGATCCCTGTTGCATCCTCCACCACGCCGTCGTGCTGCTGGATCTTCATCAACCTCTCCTTCCCCCTTGATGGATCAAGAAGGAGGAGACATCACGCTGACCGTACGTGTGTTGAACGCGGAGGTGCCGTACGTTCGGCACTAGGATCTCCGGTGATTTGGATCACGGCGAGTACGACTCCCTCAACCTCGTTCTCTTGAACGCTTCCGCTCGCGATCTACAAGGGTATGTAGATGCACTCCCCTCTCTCGTTGCTAGATGAACTCATAGATTGATCTTGGTGAACATAGGAATTTTTTTATTTTATGCAACGTTCCCCAACACAGGAGGGGGAGGACAACCCAGAGGAGAGTGGCGAATGGGAGTCCCCGGGAGAGGAGGAGGAGGAGGAGAGCAAGGAGTCGGACGAAGAGGAAGAGGTCGACTCGCCGCCGCGCTCTGAGCGTCGTTCCAAGCAGCAACATGATCCATCCAGCAGTTGAGTGAAGAGTGTGGCTCCAGGCGCCACCACCCAGAAGCGCACTCGGACGTCGACTCCGGAGCCGACGGAGAAGGTGGCTAAGCATCCTAAAGTCGCCCCTTCCAAGACTTGCAAGACGCTGCCGCGCATCAAGATGGACATCCCCATTGCCTCAATGTGGGTATCTTGTTTGTGTCTCTGTAAGTCGACTGAAGGTTTTTCCCGATCCGACTGACTAGTTCTTGTGTCTTTTCAGCCCCACCTCCGCTGCCACTGACATGGACATCGACAAGGCACCAGAAGATGAAGAAGCCACCTCACGGGCTGGTAAGTTCATTCAACTCAGTCCTGTTCAACTGAGTGGGTGGTCGATTGACTGAAAAATTGGTGTTTCTTTTCTTATGTAGCTCCGCAAGATATCGTTGTGCTTCCTGATGACGAAGAGGAAGAAGAACCCCCACACGAGAGGAAGAAGAAGAGTGGAGGTTCGAGCAGAAGGAGACTTGAAGTCCAAATCCCTTAGTCGACGCCGGCACCCGAGGCGACAGCTCGGACTAACGTCACATTTGCCAACCCGTTGACGACTGATCGTCCGCCGGGGTCGACTGCATAGACGCCTGCAGCACCGGTGCAACTCCATTCGTCTGACCCGGCCGCTGCTTTGACCCCCCTAGAGCCATCCCTTTTTGCTACATATCAAACTCCGGATGATTCGACAAGTGGCGCTAGGGAAGCTCTTCACCAGGCAAATCTTTTCATGGAGCAGGTGAAGGTGATGCATGAGGCTAGTCAAATAGCCTACAATGCCAGCACTGCCCTTCAGACCAATGTTCAGGTTAGCAAACTTCCGACTGAACTTTTGAATGTTGCTTTATATCTGATCACCCACTAGGTGTTCCTTCACTAAGAACCCAAGAAATCTCTGATTTTGCACTTTCCGAATCAGTGGGGGCACGTTGAGTGCACCCACTGGGTGTAGTCCCCGAGACCACGGTCGGCTGCTAGCAATCGACTGAGGTCTGATGAGTGTTGGTCATTCTGCCTCTGCCCTTGATTTTTTTTACTGAGTATTGATCTGATCCAGTGGGGGCACGCTGAGTGCACCCACTGGGTGTAGTCCCCGAGACTACTGTTGAATATTTTATTCGGCAGTAGTCTTAGAGTAAACCTTCTCTTTCGCTGTTGTTTGCATGTGTCGACTGATATGTCTGTCTTCCTGTCTACAGAGGTCTTGTGATCTTGGAGCTCGGCTCACTGAATTAAAGAAGAAGCATATCAGTGTGGAACTTGATCTCGAACTTGCAAAGAAGAATCTGAAGAAAGCTCAAGAAGAAACAACCATCATGGGAGGTAATCACTCGACCGTTTTGTCTGCTTTGTAGCTTTACACTTGGCACTGGCTTTTCTTTCAGTCTCTTTGAACCGAGTGAATTCGCATAAGCAGATGTGCGTAGTGAAAATCGCCAACTCCAGTCTCGTCTGAAGAGTGTTGTTTCTTTAGAGAGGATGAAGGAAGCTCTGGAGCAGAAGGATCTGGACCTTGCAGCTGCTCAAAAGGAAGCGTGCGAGAAGATGAAGCTTGCGGACGAGAAGCTGGCTTCAGTCGGCAAGTTGGAGGATGAGAATGCGACATTGAAGACGACTGTCTTGGACGCTAACTGTGAAGTTGAGCAACTGCGGAAGGACAAGGAGAACTTGACCGCTGAAGTCGAAGGCCTCAGGACCAAGACTGGCAAGCTAGAGTCTCATTTAGAGTAACTCGCGACAAAGCTTGTCCTGAAGCTTGAAGGTACGTCTGTCCCGTTAAGTAACTGTTGTCGACTGAGATTTGTAATATTGTCGACTCATTGTTTGTTGTGATGAAAAAGAACTCTGTCAAGACTTCGAGGCCAAAACTGGATGGGTCGAGACAGGTCTCGACCCTATCAACTGTCCCATGAAGGATGAAGCTGCGATGAACTTGCTCCGACTGGAATCGCGCTTGAATGACGCAGTTGACTATCTGGCTCGGCTGAAGGCGGTGATGACCCGAGTGGATGCTGAGATCTGGCATCGGGAGGAACTGTCGCAAGACCTTGAGTCCTTGATGGCTCGGCTAAACCAGATTTGTCAGGACCCCGACTCAATGCCACATCGATCTAGCATGTAACACCTCATATCACTTTGCGGCCTCACGCACGGTATTCCCACGGGTGTCGCCTTACCTTTGCCCGGGACCGTTTGCGCCTTTTGGCACACGTATATGATAGTGTCGCTAGCATCCATATGATAAGGAGCCCGGGCTGACATGGCTAGTCGTAAACCCAAAGTGGCACAAACTTACAGGGACAGGCATCCATGACCCAGCATCGAACGTGTCGGTCATCAGCGAGTGAATCCAGGCTATAGCACTGGGCTAGCAGGACTCCGGTGAACCGGGATGTAGCGGGCTAACAGGACTCCGGTATTCATCGCGTGACATTTCCCCGAAGGGACAGACACAGGAACGAAGAAGGACACATGCCGGCCAGCCTAAGTGTTCCGGAGCAGTAGCAAGCTACCATGGCTCGGTGGAAACACTAGGAGACATTTCCCGGTAAGAGAGGCTACTAAAGATAAACAACTAGATAGTCAGATCCCACACATACCAAGCATTTCAATAACATACACACAATATGCTCGATATGTGCAAATACAACATGGCATCACAACATGACTCTACAACTCAAGTATTTTATTCAATAGGCTCCGAGGAGCGAGATATTACAAACATGGGTCTCATGACCCAACACTCAGAGCATACAAGTCAAAGCACAAGCGGAAGCTTAACATGTCTGAGTACAGACAACTATAAATGAAAAGGCTGAAAAGCCTGACTATCTACCAGATCCTGCCGAGGGCACAAGATCGTAGCTGAGGTAACAAGCTAAACGTCGAAGTCCATGCGGAACTACTAGTGAGACTGAAGTCTCTCTGCAAAAACATAAAATAGGTAAACGTGAGTACAAATGTACCCAGCAAGACTTACATCAGAACTAACTACATATGCATCATTATCAACAAAGGGGGTGGTGGAGTTTAACTGCAGCAAGCCAGCTTTGACTCGGTGGCTAACCTGAACTACGACTGCAAGTAACTCTTGAGGTGGCGCACACGAGTCCACATATTCACCATATCAATACACCACTATGGATCCGCTCCCGTCTCCCTACGAGAACGCCATCCATAGCACTCACGCTTATCTTGCGTATTTTAGAGTATCCACTTTCACTTGTCTATGAACTATGCAAGGGGTCCAAGTTTCCATATCCGAGGAATCCGGCTATTCGAATAGACAATGATAACCCTGCAGGGGTGTACTTCTTCACACACGCTGTCGCCACTTATCGCCCTGTACACGTCATGTACCTCGGCAACCTTCAAGCGGAAGCCGGGCGAGGGAGTCGGCCACGGCCTACCTAAACACTCAAGTCTCTCGTCCAGGTTTATCGCCTATTCGGGTTCCACCCGCAAGGAGATCCGGCCGGGGTGTCGCTCACGGCCCCAAACGATGTGAGCAGGGTTCCCAAGCCCACCATCTGGGTGCCACTTGGTACACCGGGCCACTGTGCCTAGTCTGTCCCAAGCCCACCTGTACCGGGTGCCACTTGGTAGACTACTAACACTACCTACAAACACCAGAAACTAGTTGCAACTCCTGGACAGAGAACAAGGGTGATTAAGAAGCCGAGAGGGGCACTTAAGCATTCCAATGCGTGGTAGTAACTGTTCATGGATCACAAACATAGAACTCAATTCCTGAGGACGGCTGCAATGAGACAACCCACCATGTACTCCTACATGGCCTCTCACCGCTACCTTTACCAAATCGTGTTCACACACTTAGCTCTCAACAACAGGACATGTTTATACACCTCCGATTCATTCCCGATGAATCAGACCTGACTCAACTCTAAGCAATAGCAGGCATGACAAACAAGCATGAATGAGTAGGCACATCAGGGCTCAAACAACTCCTACTCATGCTAGTGGGTTTCATCTATTTACTGTGGCAATGACAGGTCATGCAGAGGATAAAGGGGTTCAACTACCGCAGCAAGTAACAGTTGTATTGTTGTTGTCCTAATGCAGTAAAATAGAGCAGGAGCGAGAGAGTAGGATTGTATCGGAATGAACAAGGGGGGTTTGCTTGCCTGGCACTTCCGAAGATAATATAGCTCTTCATCAGTGTCATCAATCACGTCGTCGGTATGTCGTCTACTGAGAGGGGACAAACACCGGCAAACAAGGAAGAACAAAATCAATGCAATGCACAATATGATGCATGATCATGACATGGAAATATGCTGTGATTTGAGCTAATGCAACTAGCAGCAAGTTAAATGGAGTTGGTTTGAACCCTAGGATCAAATTCAAACTCCACAGGTGATTATTTAAATGCCATTCATATGATTTGTTCTAAACAGCAGCTATAAGTTGTTCTAACATGCATGAAAATGGTACAGATGGATAGATTGGATTTTTCTGATCATTTTTCATATATAATTTGTTTGATTTGGAGCTACGGTTGATTTTATATGAATTTTAGAAGTTTCAACTATTTTCTGAAATAAATAAATCATTTCTGATTTATTTTAAACTCCAGAAAAGCTTTACTGCGTCAGCATGACGTCGTTGTGACGTCAGCAGGTCAACTGCGGTTGACCAGGTCAAACCTGACCAGTGGGGTCCACTGATCAGTGACCCGGTGTTGTTAGTGACACTGACATGTGGGGTCGGGTCAACTGACGCGTCAACACAGTCAACTTTGACTGGTGGGTCCCGCTTTATTAAACTATCTGAAATAGAAATAAAACCTGGATTAATTAGGGCCTGGGGCCCAGGTGTCATTGTCACTGGACGGGTTAATTAGAGGCGCCATTAGCCGCTAATGACACTGCCACATCGGCACGGCCGGAGTTAAATCGCCGGCGAGGTCAGCGACGGCCGAACGGCTCGGGTTTCGCCCTCCGGCGACCAAACGCCACGCGGAGAGGCTCTGTGGGTTCCTAGCGCTCGTGCGCATCCGGAGGAGGCGACGGAAGGACGCGGGGTGGTCAGCACTCGCCGGAGCGGAGCTTGCGGCGGCGGCCGGAGTTCGTCTAGATGCAGGCGCGGGCTGCAGCTTGCTTCCGAGCAAATGGAGCACACAGGCGGTAGCTACTGGTAGAAGGAGCTCGACCGGGTACTCAGCCGTGACGTTGGCCCGTCGCAGCGACGACAGCGACAAACGCGGCGGCCGGAGCTCACGGGCACTTGCGGGCGGCGGCTATGGAGCGGAATAGAGCACGAGCGAGGAGGGGAAACGGAGAAGATCTTACGGCGGTCCTGGAGATCAGCACGGGAGGCTCGGGGACGGCCTGGCTGCAGCGAATCAACGACGGAGAGGTCCGGCGACCGGCGGTGAAGAAGATGGCGACTGCGTTGCTTCGGTGCCTCCGGACTCGCGAGATTCGCCGGAGAGGAGCCGCTCGAGGTAGCAGAGGCGATGGACGACTCGAGGAGGCGAGGCGTGCACGGTGGCTACAGATACGGTTGACGGCGGCGAGAGGCGTGCTCGGGGCTGCGAGAGAGAGAGCGTTAGGGGAGAGAGGAGCCGACAGGGAGGGAGTGAGAGGGGGGTCGGGGGTGTCGTGGCGTCGTCTGGGCGCGTCGGGGCAGCGGTGGGAAGCAGGAGGTGGCGGGGCGCGTGCTCGCGCGCGGTGGCCACACTCCTCTCATCCTCCTGGCAGGAGGTTGAGGGTGACTGGCACGGCGTTGTGGGCTGGGCCACACAGTAGCAGGCCGACCAGCTGGACAGGTAAGCGCCAGGTAGGTCTTCTGCTCTTTTTTTAATTTTTCTTCTGTTTTGTTTTATTTAATTGCCACTGAATTCAAATTCAAACAAATTTGAAAACAGTGCCAAAACTCCCCTGGATAATTTTATGTCACTTAAGGTCTACTCCTCATAAACATAAAATATCTCAGGGCATTTGAAAATATATTCATTATATATTATGAATATAACTCCAAATTCAAATAAAATATTGATTTAAAATCAGAGCCCAAATAATTCCTTAGAAATGTTCCAAAATTTTGGTTTGATTTATAACTCTTGCCAAAATTGTCAGAGCTATTTCTAGGGCATTTTGGATTTACTGATTGCAATTTTAGGGTTTCTTGCCCCTTTATTAAAATGATTTCCGAGGCTTTCAATTTCCTCATTTCAACTTTTGGAATATAGACATGATGCACACATGAAGCTAGCCTAGAGCATTACCAGAAGCTAGGGATGTGACAGCTCACCCCTACTAAACAAGAATCTCGTCCCGAGATTCAAGCGTAGGGTAAGATGAAGGGGGATCGCAAACTAACATAATCTTCACGATCCAGATGGCACTTCAAAGAACGTTGACTCGATCACCATCATTGTCTCGATGTCTTGCCCCGAGAACTCCAACTAACATGACAAAGAAAGGGAAAGGAAAACTCTAGAGGGATCGATCTTATCGAATGTCGAACAACTCATGATCAAATCACGGAGTGGGACACTGAAACATCTCTCGAGCTGAGACACAAAGCATTCGTCCAGAGGGATGGAGTGAAACACATGACAAAGGTTCACTAGGTAGGCAATATTCCACACCTAAGAAGGTGGTGAACGGTTGTCAATGTAGCGAGGAGTTGAGTTGCCATGATACCATAACGATGCACCTTAGGGAAGGCGACTCGTAGAAATATCCCCTTAAGTGGCAAAAAGAATTACCTATGATTCAGAGATCATTGAAACTCTTTATACCAGCCTAAGGCAATTATCGAGCGACCATTTGGAGGAGTTCGGTAGAATGGCATACCCGGATTAGAATGGATGATGTGGATTACCTTGTTGAAAACAACACAAGGGATGATTTTAGTAACTAGGGAGAAGCTCAACAGTAGAGAGTGAGTCCACTGTTTGAAAAGTTATAGCACAATCGAGGAAACTGAGAGCAATCCCAGTTAGTGCCGATGATAACACCTAGCGTTTGTGTGTGCTCTCAAGAACTGGAGCATTTCCATATTCATCAAGGTTTTACCAATTTCCGTGTTAAGGGTCCTGGCAACACAACACACTACCATGATGAATAGTGATGGATGATGCAGATGCAAAGGAAGATAACACTTTCTCAGATTTCACCTTAGCAAGGCCAAGGGGACAAAATCTAGACGATCGACCGAGAGACATTTAGCACTCCGCTTCTAATGCTCTCCTTGATGTGCTAGCGTAACCCATTTACATGGTTTGGTATCTAGAACATCAAGTAAAAGATCGGACTTCGGGAGCATAAAAGAAAATCCATAAGGAACAACTAGGGAGTAAATCCTACGAAATCCTTATGGGGAGGTGGCCAACTTCCTCAAACAAGATACTACAATAATAGGTCTTCCGGTTGGGTGTGTTGGCCACGACATCCTCTTTACCGGTTACAGAGAGACCAATATTATAGTTCTTGGAAAAATTCTCCAACCATCATATCTGCCTGAGATTCAGATCTGGTTGGTGTCAGAACAATCCAGACTCACCAAGTCTAGAAAGAAAAATGAAAGTTTGCAATACAAATCAACGAGATGATGTTGCGAGATTCTCGAGGGACGAACTGCGATAGCAAGCTCCAAAACATGAGCTGGTTCTGCTACAAACATGTGAACATGTTGTCCCAGACAAGCATGACCACATGGTAGTCTTATAATAAAACACTACCGAGTTCTGGTTGGGAACCATCATCGAGGATATCAAAGTTCTTGATTAAGCCCGGGTTAGCTCTTAAAAAGAACTCCTTCTCCTAGAACAAATCAGTCAGTGGCTTGGTGTGCTACAGAATTCATATGGAACGAAGATGATCAGTCTAACAGACCACAGAATACTTTGCACGTGCATGGATGACTTGGGATGATTCTAGAGGAAGCAAAAATAGACTTTCTCGAATTCACGGCGGCAACTTGCACCAAAATTCACATGAATTAGAGGAAGTCATTTCTTTCATTCGAGCATATGCTTCATGAACGGGACATGAAGATAACGCTTATAAAGTTTCCAATACTAGCTCGATGTTCAACACAAATCATGGAGAAGATAACAATGTTGCTGATGGGTGCAACAACAATTCATCCAGGTTTCCATGAAGATGGAATTCCATAATTATGTGAACAAGTGATAGCATTGGTCAGACCCAAAAGATATAATGATGTATGCTCGAGGAAACAACCACGAGTAAGACAACATTACGAATATCGTTGGTTCTGATTTGATTTGACGATAGCCCATACTCAAATCAAAGATTGGATAACATAATAGATCCAGCAATTGACCATGAGGATCAATCAATGAAGATATCATCTTTCTTCAACAAACACATAACACAGAATATCCCTTTGGAAATGAACTAAGTTAGACAAGCTTTTATCTTCCAACTCTCCAAGTTGTTGTTTAGCTTAACCAACTAGCTCAGGGGTATCCTGCACAGATTCTTGGAGAAGGTTGGTTTACAAGAAACCAACTTGATCACGAGCTCAACATAGCAGTCAGGTGACAACCTGGTAATACTTCCGAGAAGATATACAGAAAATCACGAACCACCGATATGTCTCTAAGCTCGAGAACAATCTTGCTTTTCAGGGCAAGATGATATGATAAAAAAAATGAGGGATTGACACAATCCTAGCTCATAGATCGAAGAGTGCACCGGAAATAAGGACTAGGTAGCACGATCAGACTTAGAATGATAATTCAATAACCAGCACGCTAAGAATGAGAGTATTGTCCATTAACTACCAAGCAACGGAGTTGCTAGGAGTATTGATTTCGCACATCACGGTACACTTGTCGGCATTCCGGTTACAATAACATGGGAATCGAGGAATGAACAATGATGGCAAGAAGTATTACTGCGTCAAGAATTCATAAGAGGTGGTGCAATTCTCATGACAATCCTGACATAAAGAGGGTAACACTTCAAGGTAGAACAGAACAAAAGCTGGATTGGCATTTTGATCTGCGGAATACAACTACTTTGACCCAATCCTGGAAATGGATAAGGTACTGGAGTTTGTTTCTCCTAGTCATTCTGGAATAGAATGGCTTGACGGACCACAAGAATAATAAGCATTGATAACACGAATGCACAATTACTCCTGACTATCAATTGATAGACGAGGGCCAGAAAACAACTAAAGAGGGACAACTCAAAGGAACATATGATTTTCTGAGTTGTGGATGCATGGACTAGCATGTCGAACGAATTCAACATATTTCTTCCGGATAACCCATGCAGAAAGGTAGAACTGGCAGAGTCACAATATAGAATCGAGAACCCATCGAGAGCACTCTGATTGTGATCTTTCGATCAGCAAGGAACATCTGCCATAAGCGGTTCATAGTATTTGGAAGAAGGAAATACCACGAACATCGAGGACTAATGCAAAGGTTACTAATATCCTAAAGGAACTAGCAAATACTATCAACATGGAGTAGGTGGAGTGAATCTCGGGTTCAAACCCAAGGAGTAGAATACCTACTACTAAGTGGCATCACGGGATGCTTTCGAGAATGAAGGCCAGAATCATCACACTGGGAACACAAAACATGGCTAGATTACCTGGCGATCCTCTAAGACACCTAGGGTCATAATACTAGCTCCAACATATATGTCGAGGCAATAGAGTACCTCAACTCACCGATTAGTGTGCTTAATCTGGCCTAAAAGGACATCAGGAACGGGAGGAAGGGATTTGCAAATGCATCAGACTGTTTAGAAACCTGGGATGACTCAGACAGCATAACAGCTGTAAATGCTCAAAAAGATTTGAGACATCATGCAAAATGGTGGCATAACCACTCAACAACATCATATCACGGCTTTGGTTCAAATGACAACATACTAAAAGTAGTAGAAATTGAATTGAGGCCTGGAACCAACAATCCTAAGATTCTACGGATTAGTAACACGTGATCTGATAGAAAGAAGAGAAGCCTAGTTCTTAATCCCCGTAGAAGAGAAGAGGTTGACTCAGATCAGAAGGCCATGAGGTATAAGGAGTAAAAAGAGCCTTACGTTCCATCCCACAATCAATTCCCTTATATAACTAAAGCATTTCTAGACTCAACTTCGACCAGTTTGGCTTGGTAATCCTACAGGCAGTCAAGCTCTGATACCAAAGCTGTCAGGATCCCGACTCAATGCCACATCGATCTAGCATGTAACACCTCATATCACTTTGCGGCCTCACGCACGGTATTCCCACGGGTGTCGCCTTACCTTTGCCCGGGACCGTTTACGCCTTTTGGCACACGTATATGATAGTGTCGCTAGCATCCATATGATAAGGAGCCTGGGCTGACATGGCTAGTCGTAAACCCAAAGTGGCACAAACTTACATGGACAGGCATCCATGACCCAGCATCAAACGTGTCGGTCATCAGCGAGTGAATCTAGGCTGTAGCACTGGGCTAGCAGGACTCCGGTGAACCGGGCTGTAGCGGGCTAACAGGACTTCGGTATTCATCGCGTGACATTTCCCCGAAGGGACAGACACAGGAACGAAGAAGGACACATGCCGGCCAGCCTAAGTGTTCCGGAGCAGTAGCAAGCTACCATGGCTCGGTGGAAACACTAGGAGACATTTCCCGGTAAGAGAGGCTACTAAAGATAAACAACTAGATAGTCAGATCCCACACATACCAAGCATTTCAATAACATACACACAATATGCTCGATATGTGCAAATACAACATGGCATCACAACATGACTCTACAACTCAAGTATTTTATTCAATAGGCTCCAAGGAGCGAGATATTACAAACATGGGTCTCATGACCCAACACTCAGAGCATACAAGTCAAAGCACAAGCGGAAGCTTAACATGTCTGAGTATAGACAACTATAAATGAAAAAGGCTGAAAAGCCTGACTATCTACCAGATCCTGCCGAGGGCACAAGATCGTAGCTGAGGTAACAAGCTAAACATCGAAGTCCATGCGGAACTACTAGTGAGACTGAAGTCTCTCTGCAAAAACATAAAATAGGCAAACGTGAGTACAAATGTACCCAGCAAGACTTACATCAGAACTAACTACATATGCATCATTATCAACAAAGGGGGTGGTGGAGTTTAACTGCAGCAAGCCAGCTTTGACTCGGTGGCTAACCTGAACTACGACTGCAAGTAAGTCTTGAGGTGGCGCACACGAGTCCACATATTCGCCATATCAATACACCACTATGGATCCGCTCCCGTCTCCCTACGAGAACGCCATCCATAGCACTCACGCTTATCTTGCGTATTTTAGAGTATCCACTTTCACTTGTCTATGAACTATGCAAGGGGTCCAAGTTTCCATATCCGAGGAATCCGGCTATTCGAATAGACAATGATAACCCTGCAGGGGTGTACTTCTTCACACACGCTGTCGCCACTTATCGCCCTGTACACGTCATGTACCTCGGCAACCTTCAAGCGGAAGCCGGGCGAGGGAGTCGGCCACGGCCTACCTAAACACTCAAGTCTCTCGTCCAGATTTATCGCCTATTCGGGTTCCATCCGCAAGGAGATCCGGCCGGGGTGTCGCTCACGGCCCCAAATGATGTGAGCAGGGTTCCCAAGCCCACCATCCGGGTGCCACTTGGTACATCGGGCCACTGTGCCTAGTCTGTCCCAAGCCCACCTGTACCGGGTGCCACTTGGTAGACTACTAACACTACCTACAAACACCAGAAACTAGTTGCAACTCCTGGACAGAGAACAAGGGTGATTAAGAAGCCGAGAGGGGCACTTAAGCATTCCAATGCGTGGTAGTAACTGTTCATGGATCACAAACATAGAACTCAGTTTCTGAGGACGGCTGCAATGAGACAACCCACCATGTACTCCTACATGGCCTCTCACCGCTACCTTTACCAAATCGTGTTCACACACTTAGCTCTCAACAGTAGGACATGTTTATACACCTCCGATTCATTCCCGATGAATCAGACCTGACTCAACTCTAAGCAATAGCAGGCATGACAAACAAGCATGAATGAGTAGGCACATCAGGGCTCAAACAACTCCTACTCATGCTAGTGGGTTTCATCTATTTACTGTGGCAATGACAGGTCATGCAGAGGATAAAGGGGTTCAACTACCGCAGCAAGTAACAGTTGTATCGTTGTTGTCCTAATGCAGTAAAATAGAGCAGGAGCGAGAGAGTAGGATTGTATCGGAATGAACAAGGGGGGTTTGCTTGCCTGGCACTTCCGAAGATAATATAGCTCTTCATCAGTGTCATCAATCACGTCGTCGGTACGTCGTCTACTGAGAGGGGACAAACACCGGCAAACAAGGAAGAACAAAATCAATGCAATGCACAATATGATGCATGATCATGACATGGCAATATGCTGTGATTTGAGCTAATGCAACTAGCAGCAAGTTAAATGGAGTTGGTTTGAACCCTAGGATCAAATTCAAACTCCACAGGTGATTATTTAAATGCCATTCATATGATTTGTTCTAAACAGCAGCTATAAGTTGGTCTAACATGCATGAAAATGGTACAGATGGATAGATTGGATTTTTCTGATCATTTTTCATATATAATTTGTTTGATTTGGAGCTACGGTTGATTTTATATGAATTTTAGAAGTTTCAACTATTTTCTAAAATAAATAAATCATTTCTGATTTATTTTAAACTCCAGAAAAGCTTTACTGCGTCAGCATGACGTCGGTGTGACGTCAGCAGGTCAACTGCGGTTGACCAGGTCAAACCTGACCAGTGGGGTCCACTGATCAGTGACCCGGTGTTGTTAGTGACACTGACATGTGGGGTCGGGTCAACTGACGCGTCAGCACAGTCAACTCTGACTGGTGGGTCCCGCTTTATTAAACTATCTTAAACAGAAATAAAACTTGGATTAATTAGGGCCTGGGGCCCAGGTGTCATTGTCACTGGACGGGTTAATTAGTGGCGCCATTAGCCGCTAATGACACTGCCACGTCGGCATGGCCGGAGTTAAACCGCCGGCGAGGTCAGCGACGGCCGAACGGCTCGGGTTTCGCCGTCCGGCGACCAAACGCCGCGCGGAGAGGCTCTGTGGGTTCCTAACGCTCGTGCGCATCCGGAGGAGGCGACGGAAGGACGCGGGGTAGTCAGCACTCGCCGGAGCGGAGCTTGCGGCGGCGGCCGGAGTTCGGCTAGATGCAGGCGCGAGCTGCAGCTCGCTTCCGAGCAAACGGAGCACACAGGCGGTAGCTACTGGAAGAAGGAGCTCGACCGGGTACTCAGCCGTGACGTTGGCCCGTCGCAGCGACGGCGGCGACAAACACGGCAGCCGGAGCTCACGGGCACTTGCGGGCGGCGGCTATGGAGCGGAATAGAGCACGAGCGAGGAGGGGAAACGGAGAAGATCTTACGGCGGTCCTGGAGATCAGCACGGGAGGCTCGGGGACGGCCTGGCTGCAGCGAATCGACGACGGAGAGGTCCGGCGACCGGCGGTGAAGAAGATGGCGACTGCGTTGCTTCGGTGCCTCCGGACTCGCGAGATTCGCCAGAGAGGAGCCGCTCGAGGTAGCAGAGGCGATGGACGACTCGAGGAGGCGAGGCGTGCGCGGTGGCTACAGATACGGTTGACGGCGGCGAGAGGCGTGCTCGGGGTTGCGAGAGAGAGAGCGTCAGGGGAGAGAGGAGCCGACAGGGAGGGAGTGAGAGGGGGGTCAGGGGTGTCGTGGCGTCGTCTGGGCGCGTCGGGGCAGCGGTGGGAAGCAGGAGGTGGCGGGGCGCGTGCTCGCGCGCGGTGGCCACGCTCCTCTCATCCTCCTGGCAGGAGGTTGAGGGTGACTGGCACGGCGTTGTGGGCTGGGCCGCACAGTAGCAGGCCGGCCAGCTGGACAGGTAAGCGCCAGGTAGGTCTTCTGCTCTTTTTTTAATTTTTCTTCTGTTTTGTTTTATTTAATTGCCACTGAATTCAAATTCAAACAAATTTGAAAACAGTGCCAAAACTCCCCTGGATAATTTTATGTCACTTAAGGTCTACTCCTCATAAACATAAAATATCTCAGGGCATTTGAAAATATATTCATTATATATTATGAATATAACTCCAAATTCAAATAAAATATTGATTTAAAATCAGAGCCCAAATAATTCCTTAGAAATGTTCCAAAATTTTGGTTTGATTTATAACTCTTGCCAAAATTGTCAGAGCTATTTCTAGGGCATTTTGGATTTACTGATTGCAATTTTAGGGTTTCTTGCCCCTTTATTAAAATGATTTCCGAGGCTTTCAATTTCCTCATTTCAACTTTCAGAATATAGACATGATGCACACATGAAGCTAGCCTAGAGCATTACCAGAAGCTAGGGATGTGACAAGATTCCAAGTCGAGTGCAAGAGTGGAAGAAGTCCTCTGCCCGCTGTGGTGCTGATGTTGCTCTGTCTCTGGTCTGAGTGCACTGCAAGGAAGCTAAAGAGGAAAAGTTGGCAGCTCTCAAAGTGGCGAACACAAAGAAGCACTCCTTCCAGGATTTCATGGACACTTTCCTCGAGGCAGCCACTCGCATCGCCGACAGCATCGACCTCGACAGCTTCTGCAACCCGGCTAGTCCTTCTCCCGCCGAGTAATCAAAAGAAAAACATTATGCTTATCACTTTTATTTGCCTCAGAATGCCGAGTGAATTTGGAACCGTTAAAACTCCTTCGAGCCTGATGCTCGAGCACTTTATTGAGCGGTTAAGAAACTTTGGATTTGTCACCTGACACACTGCGTCCGTCTTTGAATGAAATTCGCCTTTTTATCGAATTATTGTCCATTTGCTTAATGCTGCTTCTGTAGGAGGATGGCCAGTCGCTTGATCGAGCAACCTTTGAGTAGCATTGATCAGCTCATCAGCAAGGTACTCAGCTTCTGGAGAAGGACAGCCAGTCGACCGGTTGGGTGATCCTTGAGTGGCATTGATCAGCTCATCAGCAAGGTACTCAGCAATGGTCTTGACGTTCCAGTCGACCGGTTGGGTGATCCTTGAGTAGCATTGATCAGCTCATCAGCAAGGTACTCAACAATGGTCTCGATGTTCCAGTCGACCG
>NC_057798.1:636127711-636128627 GCF_018294505.1 Triticum aestivum
GAAGGACGGCCAGTCGTCCGATCGAGCAACCTTTGAGTAGCATTGATCAGCTCATCAGCAAGGCACTCAACAATGGTCTTGACGTTCCAGTCGACCGGTTGGGTGATACTTGAGTAGCATTGATTAGCTCATCAGGAAGGTACTCAGCTTTCGGAGAAGGACGGCCAGTCACCTGATCGGCAAGGCACTCAACAATGGTCTTGACGTTCCAGTCGACCGGTTGGGTAAGGTTTTTGAAACTTAGGCAAGCACGAGACTGCGGCTAAGCCTCTCGAGTGAAAGGATTGCTCTTCACTCGGTGAGATATTTCAAACTTAGGCGAGGACGAGACTGCAGCTAAGCCCCCGAGTGGGAGGATCGCTCTCCACTTGGTGGGATTTTTCAAACTTAGGCGAGCACTGGGCTGCAGCTAAGCCCCCGAGTGAGAGGATCGCTCTTCACTCGGTAGGATATTTAAAACTTAGGCGAGCACTGGGCTGCAGCTAAGCCCCCGAGTGGGAGGATCGCTCTTCACTCGGTAGGATTTTTAAAACTTAGGCGAGTACGAGACTGCAGCTAAGCCTTCGAGTGGGAGGATCGCTCTCCACTCAGTAGGATATTTAAAACTTAGGCGAGTACGAGACTGCAGCTAAGCCTCCGAGTGAGAGGATTGCTCTTCACTCGGTAGGATTTTTATCACTTAGGCGAGCACTGGGGTGCAGGTAAGCCCCCAAGTGAGAGGATCGCTCTCCACTCAGTAGGATTTTTATCACTTAGGCGAGCACTGGGCTGCAGCTAAGCCCCCGAGTGAGAGGCAGACTCACCACTCGGTAGGATTTTTATCACTTAGGCGAGCACTGGGGTGCAGCTAAGCCCCCAAGTGAGAGGATCGCTCTCCACTCAATAGGATTTTTATCACTTAGGCGAGCACTGGGCT
>NC_057798.1:636128860-636138047 GCF_018294505.1 Triticum aestivum
AGCACTGGGCTGCAGCTAAGCCCCCGAGGGAGAGGCAGACTCACCACTCGGTAGGATTTTTATCACTTAGGCGAGCACTGGGCTGCAGCTAAGCCCCCGAGGGAGAGGCAGACTCACCACTCGGTAGGATTTTTATCACTTAGGCGAGCACTGGGCTGCAGCTAAGCCCCCGAGTGAGAGGCAAACTCACCACTCGGTAGGATTTTTATCACTTAGGTGAGCGCTGGGCTGCAGCTAAGCCCCCGAGTGAGAGGCAGACTCATCACTCGGTAGGATTTTTATCACTTAGGTTCAGGCGAAATAGATTCGCAGCTAAAGTAGCATACACAGAAAGAAATAAACAACAACCACTCGGAAGGAGTAAATTATGTATTTCGACAATTAAGCTAACATGTATCCTTTATTACATCCGATCGGTTTAACTATTTAAGAATAGAAACGACGGAGTAGATCCGCATTCCAGGCGCGCGGCTCATCTCTATTGTGTTCGACGTTGAAGAGACGGTATGCTCCATTGTGGAGCACCTTGGTGATGACGAAAGGGCCTTCCCAAGCGGGGGCGAGCTTGTGTGGCCTTTGTTGATCCACTCGGAGGACCAAGTCCCCTTCCTGGAATGCACGACCCCTTACGTTCTTGGCATGGAATCGACGTAAGTCTTGCTGATAAACTGTCGACCGGATCAAAGCCACCTCTCTCTCTTCCTCCAAGAGGTCAATTGCGTCTTGTCGAGCTTGCTCTGCTTGTTCTTCTGAGAAGAGTTCGACCCGGGGAGCATTGTGGAGCAAATCGCTCGGCAAAACGGCTTCGGCTCCGTAGACCAGAAAGAATGGAGTCCGTCCAGTCGACCGATTGGGGGTTCTCCTCATTCCCCAGAGCACCGATGGGAGCTCGTCGACCCAAGCCCCTGCCGCGTGCTTGAGGTCACGCATTAGCCGAGGCTTCAGCCCTTTGAGAATCAATCCATTCACTCGCTCAGCTTGTCCATTCGACTGGGGGTGGGCGACTGAAGCGTAATCTACCCTCGTGCCCTGGGAGGCGCAAAAAGCTTTGAACTCTTCAGAATCGAAGTTTGAGCCGTTGTCCGTGATGATGCTGTGCGGGATGCCGTATCTGAACATAAGTTCTCTGATAAAACTCATGGCGGTGCTCGCTTCGAGGCTCTTAATGGGCTTGGCTTCGATCCATTTGGTGAACTCGTCGACTGCTACCAACACATGAGTAAATCCACTCCTGCCTGTCCTCAGAGGTCCTACCATGTCCAATCCCCAAACAGCGAATGGGCCAGATGAGTGGAATAGTCTTTAGAGCTGACGCAGGTTTGTGAGACATGTTGGAATAAAACTGACAACCTTCACACTTGTCCACTATTTCCTTTGCCATCTCGTTAGCGTGCGGCCAGTAAAACCCGGCTCGGTATGCTTTGGCTACGATGGTCCGAGAGGACGCATGGTGACCACAGGTCCCCGAGTGGATATCATTAAGGATCATTCAGCCTTCTTCTGGCATGATGCACTTCTGGCAGGCTCCAGTTACACTCTCTCTGAACAATTGTCCTCTTATCACAGTAAAGGCTTTAGACCGTTGGACGATCTATCGAGCTTCTTCTTCATCCTCTGGGAGTTCCTTCCTAAGGATATATGCGATGTATGGTACTGTCCAGTCGGGAGTGATGACCAAAACCTCCATGATTAAGTCAACCACGGCTGGGACTTCGACTTCAATCGGATCTGTGGCACTCTTGGGCTGCGGTGACTCTTCGGTGAAAGGATCTTCCTGAACCGAAGGTGAATTGATATGTTCCAGAAACACGTTTCGGGGAATAGCCTCTCTCTTTGAGCCTATCTTGGCCAACTCATCTGCAGCTTGATTTTTCAGTCGGGGTATTTGGTGGAGCTCCAAACCTTCAAACCTCTTCTCCAGCTTTCTCACCGCATTGCAATAACCGGCCATGGCTGGGCTTCTGACATCCCTCTCCTTCATGACCTGGTTAACCACCAAATCGGAATCGCCATAAACCATAAGGCGACGGACGCCGAGTGAAATGGCCATATGCAACCTGTATAGAAGTGCTTCATATTCGGCTTCGTTATTGGAGGAATCAAAATGAATCTGGAGAACGTAACTAAGCCTGTCTCCGCGGGGGGATACCAAAACTACTCCAACACCTGAACCATTCAGCATCTTGGAACCATCAAAAAACATAGTCCAATGTTCCGAGTGAACTTGAGTCGGCAATTGCTGTTCAATCCACTTGCTGCAATTGCTTGGGACTTGATGGCTTTCTTTGCCTCGAACTTGATATCTAAAAGGAGGAGTTCAACCACCCATTTGGCCACTCGACTAGTTGCATCTCTGTTGTTCAGAATTTCGGACAGTGGCGCATCGTTGACGACTGTAATGGAGTGGTCAGAGAAGTAATGCGCAACCTTCTTCATGGTCATGCATATTCCATAGACAAGCTTCTGATAATGCGGGTATCGTTGCTTGGATGGAGTCAAAGCTTTAGAGAGATAATAGACTAGGCGTTGAACCTTGTAGGGTTTTCCTTCTTCTTCCCGCTCGACCGTGAGTACTGTATTGACAACTTGTCCAGTGGCTGCAATGTAGAGCAGTAAAGGCTCTTTGCTGATTGGCGCAGCAAGCACCGGCTGGGTGGAAAGCAGGGTTTTGAGTTCTGCAAACGCTGCTTCAGCTTCATCAGTCCACTCGAACTTATCAGAATTCTTCATCAATCGGTAAAGAGGCAAGGCCTTTTCACCGAGACGAGAAATGAATCGACTCAGAGCGGCCAAACAACCAGTCAGCTTTTGAATGTCATGCACTCGCACGGGGCGTTTCATTCGGAGGATGGTATCAACTTTCTCTGGGTTGGCGTCGATCCCTCGTTCGGAAACGAGAAAACTGAGTAACTTTCCTCCTGGAACTCTGAACGTGCATTTTGATGGATTAAGCTTGTTATCATATCTTCTGAGGTTGGCAAAGGTTTCTGCAAGGTCAGTCAATAGGTCGGAACCTTTGCGAGACTTGACCACAATGTCATCCATGTACACTTCCACATTCCGACTGATTTGAGTGAGCAGGCACTTCTGAATCATTCTCAGGAATGTGGCTCCAGCATTTTTCAAACCAAAAGGCATGGTGACATAGCAAAAGCACCCGAATGGGGTGATGAAGGCTGTTTTTATTTCATCGGGACCATACAGTCGGATCTGATGGTATCCGGGATATGCATCTAAGAAAGGCAAGCGTTCACACCCTGCAGTCAAGTCAACAATCTGATCAATGCGAGGGAGAGGAAAGTGATCTTTCGAGCAGGCCCGATTGATATGCTTGAAATCAATGCACATACGAAGTGAATTATCCTTCTTAGGAACCATGACTATGTGGGCTAGCCACTCGGAGTGGTAGATTTCACAGATGAACTCTGCTGCCAACAGTCGAGCCACTCTTCCCCGATTGCTTTCCTCTTCTGCACGGCGGACCACCGAAGATGTTCTTTGATGGGTTTTATTTTGGGGTCGACATGCAAACGGTGCTCGGCCAGTCCTCTGGGTACACCTGACATGTCAGAAGGTTTCCACGCAAAGATGTCCCAGTTCTCACGGAGGAACTGGACGAGCGCTTCTTCCTATTTGCTGTCGAGTGTCGTTGATATATGGGTCGGTGCAGCACTAGGATCCGTCAGGTGAATATGAATTGGCTTCGTCTCAGCAGTCGACTGGAATGCAGAATCTATGGCAGGTTTCTTGGCTCTGAGCAGATCACTCGGATCCACGTTCTTCTGATATTCTTGAAGCTCAACTGCTGCCATCTGCTCATCGGCGATCTTGGAGCCTTTTTGGAAACACTCCTCTGCTTTTTGTCGACTGCTTGTAACTGTGATCACGCCTTTGGGGCCAGGCATCTTTAGTTTGAGGTACACGTAACACGGTCGAGCCATGAAACACGCGTATGCTGGCCTCCCCAGGATGGCGTGATAAGCACTCTGGAAATCCATGACTTCAAACGTCAACTTTTCCTTCTGGTAATGCTTGGAATCACCGAAAACCATGTCGAGAGTGATCTGGCCGAGTGATTTGGCCTTCTTTCCGGGAATAACGCCATGAAAGCTCATGTTGCTCTCGCTAAGCTTGGACATTGGTATGCCCATCCCTTTCAAAGTTTCAGCATACAGGATATTCAGGCCACTGCCTCCATCCATCAGCACCTTAGTCAGTCGAGTGCCACCAACCACTAGGTCGACCACCAGTGCTTGCCTTCCAGGGGTGGCTACGCGAGCTGGGTGGTCCGACTGGTCGAATGTGATGGCTGTCTGAGACCATTTCAAGTACGTGGTCGTTGTCGCCGGAGCAACCATGTTCACCTCTCTGTTGATGACCTTCAACCGACTCTTGCTCTCAACATCAGCAAAGATCATGAAGGTGAAATTGACTTTGGGATAACCATCGTCCTCCTCCTCATCTTCACCTTGGTCCGACTCATTCTCCCTTTCAGTGGGTTGTTTCTCTCTAAACTGCTGGATTAGGAGTCGACACTGCCGGGTGGTATGTTTCGGGTAAATCAGATTACCCTCCTCATCTTTCTTCGTGTGGATGTGGCACGGCAAATCCATCATGTCATTCCCTTCCTTGTCCTTCACCTTCTTAGGGGTCCAGGGCCCTTTAGGTTTTCCCTTAAACTTTCCTTGATTCACTGCCGCAATCTCTCCGGGTGCTGCCGGCTCGGCCTTGTGCTTCTGCTTCCGACTGGAGTTACCTCCACCGGTATCTTGCCCGACTGGTTTGCTCTTCCCGCTGCGGAGTCGATCCTCTTATTCTCCGTTAGCGTACCGGGTGGCTATTTCCATCATTCGAGCCAGAGTCATATCTCCAGTCCGACCGAATTTCAAGACCAACTCTCTGTATTTGATGCCTTCCTTGAAGGCGCAAATGGCTTGATGCTCTGAAACAATATCGACGGTGTGGTGCAGGGTGGACCATCTCTGGATGAATTCTTTCAAAGTCTCATTCGGCTTCTGCACGCAGTGCTGCAATTCAGGCAATCCTTCAGGTCGCTTGCACGTGCCTTTGAAAGTCCTCACGAACACTCGGGATAGCTCTTCCCAACTGTGAATGCTGCCCGGAGCCAACTGTGTCAGCCATGCTCGGGCTGACCATTCCAACATGAGGGGAAGATGCTTCATTGCTATCTCGTCGTTACCGCCCCCGATATGCACAGCCACTCGGTAATCTTCAAGCCAAGTTTCAGGCTTGGATTCACAAGTGAACTTGCTGACCTAGGATGCCAGCCTGAAGTTGGGAGGTATCACTGCTGCCCTGATGGCTCTGCTAAAACACTCGGGACCAGAAACATGCACTCGACTGCCACTTGGACGGTCTCTGCCATGGTCTTCTCTGTGTGCTCTGTTCCGGTCGACCAGGCCTTGAACGAGGATAGACCTCGCGTCGAAGCCCGGTTCCCTTGGGTCGACTGAAATCCTGCGCTCACCACTGTGACGGCGCCTATCATCATTCCGCCGAGGCACGTATGACGCACTCCTCGGAGGAGGCGTGGGTCCTCGACGATGATTGTCACGGTCGAGTGGATGATCATATTGCCCATGGTCTTCATGCCGTGGAGACGATCTTGGGTTGTGAGCCGACTGAACCGTGTCCGCTGCGACAGATCTGCTATGAATCCTATTCCGCGACTGAGATACTGATGTATTCTGCTCTCCTGCTGCTTTGAGCAGGGCCCGGATCTGCATCAGCCCTCTGCCAGCTGCCGACTGGGAAGGTTGGATGGACTCTGCTATTCGGGCCGCAGCTGTGAGATTCTAAATCGGCGTGCGGTATACCTTAGGTGGAGGCGGGAAAAGTTGTCATTGACTGGATTCATGGATCCGCTCCTGGGCACGCTCATTGAGAGTGCGCTGAAGGTTATCCAGTCGAGTGCGCTCAGCCAAGTTGGCTAAGCATGCTTCCTCCAAGGCTCGAGCCTCAGGGGTTTCTCCAGCGATAGGCGTGTGAAGTGCGTCCATATTGCGACGACGAAGATCCTCTCTCTGCTATGAGGAGAGAGGTTCGGGACGATACTCCTCGTGGACCCGCGATGGATTGCCACCAGCCTCTTCGCTGTCCTCACGGCGAAAACCAGGCGGGCTACGCGGGTCATCGACCATCAAGACTTCAGCCGCAGGATCGCTGCTATCGCACTCGGACGCAGTCTCCGCGGAGCCAATCAACAGATCGAACAGGCTGTGGAGAGTTTCATCGGGCTCGATTGCCGCGACTTGATGGGTGGCCGAACATCGAGCCACTGCATGCCTCACCCACCGCTGAAGCCGCGACCGACCAGATCGCTTGCGGCAACGGATAGTGGGAAGGGGGGACGCCACTGGAGCCGACTGATACTGGGTCGACGGCTGTCGAAGAAGAACACCACAAACGCACGCGCGAAAGTGCATCGCCCCTTGGATGGGGAGCACCTCGACGTCGAGCGGAGCTTCCTGAAGCCACGCCAAATCATCGGCGATGAAAACAAGCGCACCAAGACGGATGTCGCGGCCCTCAACCATCTCACCGCCGGAAACCATGATGATGATCGGAAAACGAACTTGCAACTTCACCAATAAGTCGCTAAGACACCTGCCCCATGGTGGGCGCCAACTGTCGTGGTTCTAAGTCTGACAGTAGAAAGGGGGGTAGGTAAGGAGAGGCAAGATCTTAGCTATGGCGAAGATGTACACACGATGTTTACGAGTTCAGGCCCTTCTCGGAGGAAGTAATAGCCCTACGTCTCGGTGCCCGGAGGCGGTCGATTGGATTATGTGTGTAGAATTACAGAGTGTGTGAACCCTTGTCCCAGAGGAGGGGGGCAGCTTATATGGAGTGCGCCAGGACCCCAGCTCCCCTCCATTACAAGGGGCTTAATGCACATAAAGTAAGGGCGTTACTGGTAACGCCAGCATTTAGTACTCTTAATGCTCATGAAGGCTAAGGAGTAAATATCTGGCCATTGTATGCTCTTCCGGCTTCTGGTCTTCGATATGGTTGAGTGATCTTCCTTGTGGTCGAGTGACGACGAGTGACGATCGTCGAGTGGTATGAACGTCGAGTGGATTGCACTCGACGTACGAGACTGGTGTTCCTCTGTTGACTCTTGGTCTTTCCATTTTCCAGGGTAGTGACCTTGGGTAGGACGTATAGGTCGAGCCTATGACCCTACCCCGGGTCTGTATCCTCGTCAATCACCAGACAAGACGACAACTGCTACTTTAAATGAGATACATTTACTCTTTCAACATGGGTGGGCGAACTTTTTCAATCCACTAAAAAATCATTGATATGTCCGCAATTTTTTTAATTGTCACAAGCATTTTTATGAAATGCGTGAACATTTAAAAATGCAACATACGTGTTTCTAGTTACGCGAAAATATTTTTTATAATGTTCTATGATTTTTAAAATTTCACTTACATTGATTTTTTTAAATGCCACAAACATCAGAATATATGTTCTTTTCTTACATGGAACAAAAGAGTTGGCAACATAAAGAATGTTTTCTGTATGTGATATTGGGTCGTCTTAGACGGATTGTTAGCTCAGGCACGAGCGGCGACGAGGTCACAGGATAGAACTGCGGATCTACCTTTTTGGGTTATACATTTTGTCTATAATTATTTGGTCCTTGTTAAAGAATATAAAATATAGTCGTGTGAATTGAACATGAATCATCATTCAATAATAAGAGATGAATGTTCCTAAGCTCTCACAACAATTTGGATTCTGGGCCGTTGGATCTGGTTGTTTGATCGGATCTGGGCCGTCGGATCGAGCCCTTGGAAGACCTTGGCCGTCGGATTTATGATGAGCACTATAGGAATGAATAGTTACCCCCGTTTCCTGCCACCACTTGTAAAATTGGGTGGCCACCGAGGGCATTTTCGACATTTCGCCTAGGGGTGTATAAAAGGCGACGACTCGCGTGGAGATGACCTAGCCGTCACTCCTCTCCCACTCATGCTTGCCCCTCTCCTCTTCCCCCGCCTCGCCTCTCTCCCTCCCACCGTCCAAACCCTAGGCCCGCGCTCGCCAGCCGCTGCCAACGCTCGCCCAGGCCATCCTCCCGCTGTGAAGGAAGCGACCAGAGAGGAAGGGCGTCGCCGGGTGTGCGCGTGCCTCCGCGGGTTCGCGCCGTGCCGTGGTTGCCGGAGGCGTGGGCGCCTTGGGTCAACCGCACCGGGGAGGATGGGGGCCGCCGCCGCCTCTGCTCGCCCTCTCCACCGCCTTCGCTCGCCCTCGCGCCATCGCACCTTCTCCTCCCCGCCCTCTCGGTGCTCCTACCAGGCGAGCGCGAGCGCGAGCAGCCAGAGAGGAATGGCCACGAGTGTAACGCCCCGGATCCGATGCGCCAGGTGTCTGCCAGTTATTTGCCGTCGTTGCCATGTCATTTGCTTGCGTGTTGCATTTTATCATGTCATCATGTGCATTTTATTTTGCATACGTGTTCGTCTCATGCATCCGAGCATTTTCCCCGTTGTCCGTTTTGCAATCCGGCACTCCTATGTCCTCCGGTCTCTCCCTCTTCTCTCTTTTCGTGAGTGGGTGTTAAACCTTCTCGGAATGGCCCGAGGCTTGCCAAGTGGCCTTGGTATAGCACCGGTAGACTGCCTGTCAAGTTTCGTGCCATTTGGAGGTCGTTTGGTACTCCAACGGTTAACCGGGTAACCGTAAAGCCCCTTTATCTTTACAGCCCAACACCCCTTCCAAACTGGCCCAAAACCCATCTAACTCCCCTCCATGCTCTCGGTCGTTCGATCATGATCCCGTGGCCGAAAAACGCTCCTCATTTGGAGTCTCCTAGCTCCCTATGCCTATATATTTGTCTCCCCTCCTCATTTTCACGGTACAAACCCTAGATCAAACCTCCCTCTCACCGCCGGACATGTCCACCCCACCGCCGGACGTGTCCACCGCTGGCAGCCACGTCGCTCCGGCTAACCCCGTCGCGCCACGTCATCTCCGCCGCCTCTCCAACCAATCCGAAGCTGCCACCTCACCTTCCCCCGCGCCCACTTCGCCGTCAGCCACCCGGGGCCCAGATCCGGCCCGCCCCGGGTCAAATCGGGCCGCGCCAGGCCCGCAGCCGCCGCCGCCTCCTCCCGTGTCCGCTCCGCCAGCCGCCTCCCTCGCGCGCCTCGCGCTG